>NC_056744.1:1290520297-1290820297 GCF_019279795.1 Protopterus annectens | reverse complement strand
AACAAAAAAAAAGTCCAATCTTTCCGTGGTGAAGAAAACAGTATTTAATAATTCCACAAACAGGCAAAATAAGCACTTTCGTCTTGAGCACAAGTCTTCATCAGCTGCCATTTTCAAAAAAACAACTTATATATATATATATATATATATATATATATATATATATATATATATATATATATCACAACCAATTGGTCAATTAAAATACTTCATAAATTGAATAATTACATAATAAATTAATTAAATAAATTAATTAAAATTGTTTTTTTGTTAAAAGACACACTGATTCACTGCTAAAATGCAACATGTAAATGAACCCTTTTCCTAAGTCCTCACAAAGGTGAAATGTGTGTATGTCAATATTTTTTATGGTAGATGTAAAGAAATAATTTATACTTGTGAAGCTTTCAAAAATAATACTGGTTTAATGGAAATATATTTGTTAAGTCTTGGGTAGATACTGGATTTAAGCCTAAGCTGCCACCTCAGCTCTCTGTTCAATAAAATATTTCTAATGTTCCCTTCCCTGGAATTAAAATATCTATAATCCCAAACTTGAAAATACCGGGGGAAACACAGTCTAGGGTATGCTTATATAAAGCACTTGTCTCTTTTTTGGACTTACTATCATATAGATGTTCATATATCCTATCTTTCAAAGCCCTTTCTGTTTTCCCTATATAAAATGCTGTGCATCCCTCACAAACAGCCAAATAAACTAACATCCTAGTGTTGCAATTACCTTTACAAAAATGCACACAGCTTTTCAAACCATTTTGTAAATGTAAAAAACTTTCCTTAATTATGTAGGGACAATATCTGCATCTTCCACAAGTGTTTGTACATTGTTTGTAATTAACATTTCTAGCATCTGCCTGCTCAAATTCACTTTTCAAGTTTATACCAGTTCTGTAAAAAATGTGGGCCCATCTCCCACTATTTCTTGTAGTTCTTTACTTACTTTGAACATACTCCAATTTGCCCTTATAATGCTTGAAAAGGGCTCAGTAAAACTATTAAACTCCACTACACATGCTCTATGAAAATTCCTTGTATCACTATTATGATTAGAACCTAATCAGGATTTGCCTAAAAAAGCCTTGTACTTAGTCCCCCACCCTTTATACACTTCATTCAAAATCTTCTGTATGAAGTCAATGGGGTAACCCCTATCCACAAACATTTCCTTCAAAATATCAAACTTTTTTAACAATTCATTTTTGTCCGAAGTCAACCTTGCAATTCTAACTGCTTGTCCCTTAGCCAAACTTTTTTTCTGAAATGTGGGGTGGCTACTAGTGAAGTGCAAATAACTGTTGCACCAAGTATCTTTTCTATAAATCCTGGAATTAAAATCATCTTTTGTATGAGATATAGTGGTGTCCAGGTAATTTATACTTTCTTTATCCCAAGTGTAGGTAAACTCAAAAAAAGAGGTTGTACCGTTAATATATTGCATAAAGGAATGAACTTTCTCTTCACCTACCAACCACAAAACAAAAATATCATCCAAAAACCTAACATACAAATGTATGTTATCCATAAAGGGGCTGTTGAAAATGTACCTTTGTTCCCACTCTAACATGACCAGATTGGCATAAATGGGGCAAAAGCTGCCCCCATTGCCACACCACTGATCTGTTGGTAGTATTCACATTGAAAATGCAAATAATTGTGGTTAAGTACCAACTCCATCAATTCCAGTACAAGTGAAGTTTTGTCACATGTCATAGTTGAACATTTGTGCAAAATATCTCCAAAATATTGATGCCCTGCAATTCTTGGGATGCTAGTAAATACATCTTTAACATCTATGGTCGGAAAACTAATGTCTTCTGTCCAAATCTCTTGTGCTAATTTACTCAAAAACACCCATGAATCTTTTATCAGATGGTCAGTGTTTTCCACAATTTCTTTTGTCCAATGATCAATGTATACTGCCAAAGGGTGTGTTTTTGAACCTCTTGCAGCCACTATTGGTCTAAAGGGTGGATCTTGGGGGTTCTTATGAACCTTGGGTATTCCAAATACATTTGGAATAATGAGATTATCTTGCTTGAGAAAATAAAATATTTTTCCATCTATTCTATTTTCTTCTAAATACTCTTCTAACAAAGAGTCAGTTCTACCATAAGCAATACTGATCTCATTCTTAGATACTGAGGTGTAAGTATCATTGTCCAAAGGAATAGAAGTAATGGCATTATTGTACTCTTCTGTACCATATAAAACCACACCCCCACCTTTATCAGGTTTCATTATTCATATGTCAGTTCTGTTTTTTAAGTCCTTTAACAATGATTTTTTCACCAAAGTCTAAGTTGTATGTAATCCTCTCTTACTCAACTGAAATTCTTTGTATAATTCCTCAGTGACACATTTCTCAAACATAGACAACATAGGATGGAGGGGTGGGCTAATAACACTTTTTTGTGTTGTCACACTTTTAATGAGTCCCAAACCATGACTTTACTGATTTCTGTTGTATTATTAATTTCAAGAAATAATTGTAGTTCTGACAACATCCAGGGTCTGAATTCTTTAATTTTTGTGATATATATGATGGCATTATAGTTGAGAGGATTAAAGGTTTAAACTCTATTTGGAGCATCATTATCAGAGAGTCATGATCTGAGAAGGGGCATGGAACTAATGAGAGGTTGAGGATTTTTGTTTGTAAATCTTGAACTACGAATAATTTGTCTATTCTAGTTTGTGTTCTAAATCTATGGCCTTTATGGGAAAATAATAAGGATTTGTCATCTTTTACTTTAAAAGTGTCTATTAAATTAAATTAATCAATGCATCTTTTTAAGGATAGTTGCTATGCAAAAAGACTTCTTGGTGGTTTCAGAAGTTTCTAAGGTACAATTAAAGTCTCCTCCCAGTATAAGATTTCCTTTATAATTGTTGGAAATAAAATCTAGGTGTTTTTTAACCGTTCCTGCTCCAATTCTTGGGAAACAATATATATTAGCTAATGTCCACATTCTGTTATTAAATTTAATTATAACAAATGCTAGTAGACCTTCTTCGTCTTCATATTTATAAATAACTTTTGGAGTGATTATGTTTTTCTTCTAGAGAACTGATACTCCTTTTGTTGTTGTTCTATAGGAGGATTGAGCTAAGGCTGTATAGTCATAAGGGTTCCAAATAAAGACATCTTAAAATACGTTTCCTGGAGAAATACTACTTGTGCCTTATTTAGATTTAAATATTTTAGTAATTTGATAGTTTATTTGCATTATTTAAGCCATTAGTATTTAATGATAAGAATGTTAAATCCATTTCAAGTTATTGTTGGAAGAAACATTTTGCTTCTTTTTTTATATTTTGATTATAGTAGTTATATCATATTCTCTTATAACATTGAATGTTATTTTTATGTGTGTAAACTTGGGAGTGTAATTTAATGTTCTTTCTTCTTTAAATACAAGTAGGGTAAAATTCTGGTCAGGCTTTAAAAAGTACTTTTATAAAACATTAAATTTAAAGTATCAAATACAAGTAAATATGAATTTCCCATTAAACATGGAATGAAAGTCATTCCTAATCCAATAGATAAAGATAGATCTATTGGATTATCACTCATACCTTTAACCAACAATATCAACTAAGCTCCATATGTTAAATTATTATATGGAGAATTTTCTTAAAAGAGATATGAAATTCTATATTATTCTAATATTATTCTATAGTATTGCATATATCAGGATGGCATGTTAGTAGTGTAAACAATTATTATGTTGACTTAGAAATTATCCAATATTTAGTTACCCTTAAGAGATCCCAAAAATGTCAGATATGTCATTTCAGATAAATTAAATGCAACAGAGGAGCATACACTAAATAAGCCAACAACAAACAGATTATTACTAAAATAATTTGACTAAAAGAACTCTGTAGGAGACAAGTGATTATCAATGAAATATGAACTTACTGTAGGTGTACTGTCTTCCTTTACTTTCCCACTCTTCAGCTCACCAACTTCAACTTACACTTATGAAAAGACATGGCTTATCAGTGGTACCTTGACTCTGAGTAGAGGCGCCCTACATTCTAGTGTGCAGTGCTTTTACATATTTATAGATTTACAAAGCAGTCTAAAAATGAACTATGATCACCCTGACAATTCCCACCCTGCATAAGGCACCTCCTGCTTCCAGAATGGGTAATCACATCAATTCTAGAATGAATGTGCAGGTACCCATATGGTAATCAAGACTTACCTTAGGTAAGTATTAATCAAATAGTGTTTAGAGCATCCGAGAGAGTTCTTGGGGCAGTTAGAATACTCTTAAGTCTCTCCTCCCTTGACCAAAAACAGAGATTTCCCTTCCCTTTCTTTCCCTTGTTTTAGATCAGTACTAATAAAAAAATTCAGCAAACAGAAATAACATTTAATAGTCCATCTTGTACATGACTCGTAATCCATTAAACAAGTCAGTGACTAACATCACTTTAGTAAACATTATAAAGACAAATTAGAAATAATTTCCTAGCTCTTTAAATTTTCTGATAAAGCAAAAAGTTAACAATAAGCTATTTTAATTAAAAGTGTGAAGCATTTCAATTTTTCCTTGCATGCATACATTTCTATTTATATTGTAGTGTCAATAGCTGTCTTTGAAATCTGTACAATACTTCACTTCTTCGGTACTTACATATTATCGCAACCAGATTTGCGAGGTGGTGTACTGTGTAATGCTTTCCAGGAAAGTATGTGTGTTTATGGAAGAAGGGCACTGTGAAGTGTGACACACTATTAGGACCCATTGTTTGCCATATACGAAGAGGAATAATCTGAAATTTCCTCTTTGCAGGGAGTGCCCTTGTCTGAATTAGACACATGACTGCTGCTTTGCAATGGGCGTCAATGGAACTGCGAGCAGAGTGAACAGGTTCTCAACAACAGAAGTGCTGCCTTTGAAATGCGGTTAAAAGTGTTACTTGCCACTCCCTGACAGGCAACTTTCATTGTCATGATGACTGGCGAGTAAAACTGAATACATTTATTCCTCATAACCTTCCCTTTTTGTAACACCCGACTAAGGACTGCAGGCTTTTGGATGCAGTGTAATATAATGAGTGATCGCTTTACTGATAACAGTCAGCAAATAAAAGGTATGATTTCTTACCATCACTGCGACTGCTGTGTGTTCATTTGTCTGCATACTTCATTGGCTGTATGAACTTTGGCTCCCAATGTAAGTAGTAAGCATTTACCAGGATGTTACACCCAAAAAATAACGGTCATTCATCCCTGCTGTCATAACGAGCAGTACTCGTTGTGATCGCTGTATTCATTACATGACATGGGTAAAGCACGCTATCCAAAAACCTGATTTTGCCCCCTTATTTCTCTTCTAAACCCATTAGCAACATACCAGAATACTTTTTTAACACTGCAGCCAACCATTTTAAAGTTAACAGACACTGTTGAACTGAAACATGGCCACCTCGCAAATCTGGTTGCGATAACACATAAGTACCACTTCTTCAAATCATTCCTTTTTTTAATTCAGGTTTTGTTTTGTCAAAACGGTAACAATATTTCAAGGGCACAATTAATATTTAGACTGATGTTTCAAATAAATAACTTGTCAGTTGCCAATTGAGTTAGTTTAGAATGTATGATTAGTGCAAATATAGCAAGTTGCAAAAATAATATGTATTTTTTCGTGTGCTCTAGAGACTGTCATATGCAAGTGACATATATAATGTAACATATACAGAGAAGATAGCTTATGGATTCAGGTTATTAAAGTAAGTTATGCTTATTAATCAGGCAGTTTCATTTAAGTTCACAAGTAATTTGTGGACATTTCAGTTGAGTTTCCAGGAATGTGTAGTCCAATGTGAATAATTGAGTCCACTTTTCCTCATAAACATGTGTCACAATTCATTAAACAAAGCAGAGTTTAATATCTGTAATAATTATTATAAAGACAAATAATAGTAATTTCTTAGCTCTTCAAACTTTCTGATATCGTAAAATGTTGACAGTAATCTATTTTAACTGGAAGACTAAGACATTTCAGTACTTCCTTGTGAATATACATTTTTACTTATACTGTAGTGTCAAGAACTGTCTTTGAAAGCTATGCATTACTTCACTTCTTTCAAGTCATTTATTTTACAATTCAGATTATATTTTGTCAAAATGTCAATATCATTCCAAGGGTACATTTAATATTTAAACTGATATTTTAAATGAATAGCTTTGTACAGAGTGTGAGGTAACTGCAAAGATAACATGTTGCAAAAAGTAATATGTATCTTTTCGTGTGCTCTAGAGACTGTCAATTTCAAGTTACATATAAAATGTAACTTTTACAGTGCAGACAGCTTGTGGAATCAGCATGTTAAACTGAATAATACTTTTTAATCAAGCAGATACATTTAAGTGCACATGTAGTTTGGGAATATTTCAGTTGTGTTTCCAGGAATATGTAATCCTATGAGGATAAATCAGAAAATATATACAAATAGTCCTATTATGTATTTATTTTACCTTGCTTAGGTTGTTTTTCATTGTAATAACTAAACAACACTACCTTTTCTTATTATTTGTTATATGTGAGGCTAAATGCACTTTGCAGGTTCACAGTGTCTTTAGAAACTGCAGCAATTGTTTACTGTTGCTATAGCAACACAAATATAATGTGAAGAAAGCTTCACTTCTCTTAACCAACAGTACATTGTTCCCTCCTTATATATATATATATATATATATATATATATATATATATATATATATATATATATATATATATATATATATACATTTGTTAATACTAAAAGGAAATAATTCAAAGGACATATGAACATGAATGGAACATTTCAGAGTTAATCACAAACATGTCCCCAATCCCAATATGCATAACATTGCCTATTATTAATCCAATAAATATTGTAATAATAATTAACTAAGTTCACTATTCTAATTAGTCTACCTTAAAACTAGATTATTTTAGATTAGTATTTATCTATGTATTGATAGTGAGTTATTAAATATATACAGGCTATATTAGTATAGTAAATAGGAGAGAATTTAGAAAGGGAGACAAGATGCAGTTAAAATAAATAATGAGAAAGAGAAGAGAGAGAAAGAAAAGAGAAAATTAAGAGAAAATATACATATACTATGTATGTTGATTTACAGTATAAATATTTTATGTGCTATATAACCCTCCGTCTGTGAAAGAAATGTACCCTGTTTTACATACCTGAGGTAATGTGAAAACTCTCATGTGTCATCTATTTTCAAGATTCCAGTAGTTAGTTACCTTTGTTTTAAAATTCCAAGCAGTAAAATTTGTCCTTTAAAGTAATGTTAAAACAATGCATATCATAGTAGATGCTTTGAGAGATTTGCCTGTAACAGTATCAGTCTTTTGCTTCTTCTTCTTCTTTTTGACATCTGTCCAGACATTTGTTTCTTTTGTTCTCTTGAGAGAAGGTGACATCCAATCCATATCTTCTGGTAAAGTAATCACATTATTAGTTTTAATAAATGAAGAGGCTTCATCTAAGTCAATAAAAGTCCTCATCTCATTGGCATACAGTATTCTTATCTTAGCTGGATATGCAAGTTGTTCTTTGATGTTATTTTGTTTCAGAAACTTTATCATTAGGCACACTTTTTCCTTTGTTCCATTATTCTAGATGAATAGTCGTTATCAGATCTTATCAGGCTCTGTTTATATTTTAGAGGTGCCTTCCTCCAAGCAGATCTTAAAATCAGTTCCTTGTCCAAATATGAAAGAAATTTGATAATTATTGGACTAGGAGGAGAGTTTGAGTTAGTGGCAGGTTTCCCAAGAGTTCTGTGTGCCCTTTCAATGCCAAAAGAAAGTCCTTCTTTTAACTTTAAAAAGTCAGGGATCCAGCTTGATAAAAAGGAAATAATATCCTCACCTTCTGTGTTTTCAGGTAATCCGAAAATCCTGATGTTATTTCTCCTCTCCCTATTTTCCAAGTCATCTACTTTATTAACCAACCAAGTGTTTTGTTTAAGAAGCAGTTCTTTAAGAAACCTTTATTCCTGTGTTCTAGCATTTCCTTGAGGGTGTCAGTCTGTTTTAACTGCTTGTTTTAAGATTTTCTAGGTTCTCTTTAAAATCATCCATCTTCAAAGACAATTCCTGCAGGGTAGATGTCATCTGTTGTAGTTCCTTCTTTAAGGCAGCATCCTGGTGAGAATTCCTTGAGTTGCTAATTTTAACAAGTGAATATATCTCCAAGCTTTTTGACAGGAAATTATTTGTAAAACTTCACCAAAGTTTCTAATTATGTAAATTAGCCCTTTATCTATAAGATTTTATACTTTGAAGAAAAAAAAAGAATATTTTTTCCTGTCTTATTTGACTAGTTATGTGAAGCTCTAAAATACTGCTGCTTTCAGTTAGCCATTCAGGCTCCACCCCTCCCGCCCAAGAACTTTGATTTTGAAGTCATGGAAGTTAGAAATTTTTCTTCCACACATCTTGATAAGCTGAGAGATCTCACAGTCACAAATCCAGTTTTACAGAGGCTCAACCACTTTATCAATGAATAATGGCCATCAAAGCAATCCAGTTTACTTCAAGAAGTACAGCCTTATTTTCCATACAGAGATGAAATTTTGTCTGACAAATTTATCATTATGAAAGGTCCAAAGGTAATTTTTCCAAAGTCCTTGCAACAAGAGTGCATTACTATCTTGCATTGTGGTCACCCAGAAATGGACTCTATAAAAGAAGGGTTAAAGGACTAGTATTTTGGCCTTCTATGTCACAAGACATTGAAAGAGTACTTTCATCTTATTCTGTGTGTAACATTACTAAACCACATCAGCAGAAGGAACCACTTCAGCTAAACCAGATTCCTGAACTACTTTGGTTGACAGTACAGTGACATTTTCAAATGGAATGGTCAACATTATTTAAACTCTTACTCAAATAGGTTTGAGATAGACCTACCTCCCAATCTAGCATCCAGTACTATCATCACTAAGATGAAGCATCATTTTGCAGTCCATGGTAGTCCGCACAAAGTTATTTCTGACAATGGTACATAGTTTACATGCCAACAGTTCAGAAGATTTGCTGATGAGTTGGACTTTACTCATGTCACAAGTAGTCCTAAGAACTGGCAGCCAAATGGTTTAACAGAATATGCATTTCAAAGTGCAAAACAGTTACTTGAGAAATCAAAATGAGATAATAGTGATGTTTTCCTGAATCTCTTGAATCTCAGAAACATTCACTGTGATAAACATCATTGGTTCACCTGCTCAGAAACTTTTCTTAGACAAACCAGAACCACATTGCTAATCAGTAGTCAACTGTTGGTTCCATGTGTCAAGAATAACAGGTCAGTGAAAACCAATCTTTTGAAGAATTATTTAACCCAAAAGTCCTACTACAATAAGACCAGCAAACCTCCCAGTCCATTAGGAGAAGGAGAAGTGATAAGGATGAAAATGTCCAAAGGTTATGATCTGATTGGAGTTGTGAAGGATATTTGCCCAGAGCTGAGATCGTACACTGTAGAATCACAAGGAGCAGAGTTTAGGCAGAATTGGAAACATTTGATGCTGGTGTCTGAGCCTATACCACGGCACATAGCCTGTGAGAAAGAATCTTTATCTCAGAGTGAGTTGCCCAGTGTTCCAGTTCCAGAGAGTATTTCCATTCTTGTGATGAATCCAGATGTTCCCGATATGAGTTGTTCATTGAAGATTCTGTCTGTTGCTAAATCCAGTCCAGATTGTTATGTTACCAGATATAGTCGTATCTCCAGACCATGTAATAGATACACAGCAACTTGGACATGAACATTGTGTTTGTTTCTAATGTCTATAATAATGCATGCCTAACTCCAATGTTGTTCCTGCTGAGGGCAATTTTTTTAAGAGAGACGATGTAGATCAGTGTGTGTGTATGTACCTTTAAGAAGTTATCAAAAGGCTTGACAAGTGTATAAATACTGAGTATGTGCAAGCCTGACTGCCATTTTGTATTAGGCTGTTGCCATGTAAGCATGTATGTATGTAAGGTCTGTCTGTTAATCAGTTTGCTCATATTTTATGATGCTGCTATCCATCCTGATGTGTTTCTATGTATTAAAGCATCTAAACAAAATTCCCTGCTTGTCATCTATGTTAGAGAGGGACGAGTGAAAATAATGTTAGTTGCAAACATTATACATCACAAACCATACTGGCATAATTATAGTTGCAAACATCATACATTACTTATCATCTATCCAGTCATTGCCAGTCAAACATTGCACAGCTCATTCAAATCCTGCCTTTTTTTAAATCTTGTTCCTCCTTTGTATGTATTGTTTCCACAATTCCAGGTTTTTTCCTATGCAATTTGCTCCTACCCTTTTCTAAAGATCCCAGTTCCAGTTGTTTTATCTCTGTTACTATATTCACTACTTCTAGTAAAGTTGGTTAGACTTTGATTTCCATTTTCTAGCAATTGCTTTATTGGCAGCCAGCATAATTAGACTCAGCATGACCTTACTATGTCTAGGCAATTCTGATTCTTTATCATAGCTCTAAAAATCATTTCCTTAGTTACAGCAATTTTCTCACCCACTACCTCTGACAGAGCAGTCTTCAGGGAATATTTAAAGTCTGCCAACTCATTACACTACAAGAAAATATGTTTCCAGTTACATCTTTTTTCCCCATTAAATTTACAACATTTGATGTCTACCTGAGGAAAAATTCTTTGGAGTCTACTTGGAGTATAAAAATACATATGTAAACACTTCCAAGCAAAGATCCTAAATGTTCTAGACTTTGTTGCATACTTGGGAGACATGCTAGGTGCCAGAGCCATGGGCTCAAGCTCAATGCCAAGAAATGTATAGTTATCCCCTTTGGGAAAAAACATGTACCCATGAATTACCACATATGTGGCAATACACTAAACACTGAAAGTGTGATAACAGACTTAGGGACACAGGTGGACAGTGGTCTCACCTTCAATAACCACATCTCCCCAACAGTCAGGAAATCCTTTTATGTGGCACACCTCATCACTAAGGGCTTTTCATCCAGAAAAAAGGAGGTCATTGTCCCACTGTACTCATCCCTCATTAGACCCATTATAGAATACAACACTCCATTTGGTATGTACCTCTCAAGACATCTGCAACAACTGGTAAGGCCACAGAAATACCTCACTAAAAGAATCACAGGCCTGAAGCAGATGCCCTATGATGACCGCCTTAAAAAAACTCCAGCTATACTCTGTCACATATCGTCTACTCCGAGGTGATCTCTGCTTAACATACAAGGCCATGTCAAACCCAGAGCTGTTGGACATGCTACCCTTAAAGAAATCCCTATCCCTCAGAGCCACACATTCCAGGGATCTAAACCTTGTCATCACAATAAACAAAACATGCTGGAGGGATAGGTTCCTGACCCAGATACTCACCAGACTTTGGAATAGACTGCCCATACATGTCAAGCAGACCACCTCTTTGGCCCTCTTCAAAAGGAACCCTGATGACTGGATGGGAGAAAGGAAATTCACTCCAGGGATCACATTAGTCACCCTTCTAGACAGGGGTCCAGGGAAGTAAATAGTGTGGGAAGAAATAGCCAGGGAATTGTATGCCTAGTACCAACTTATGAACCTATATATCCCCATTGTTTTGTTTTGTTTTTTGTGTGTGAATTGCTTATCTAATGTCTCTTCCCAATCCTTTTTAACCTCCTCTGATTGATTCTTATAATTATCATGCAATATCTTGTATGCTCTAATTATTCCTATTTTAACAGCAGCTTCTGTTTTAGATTCTACTAAAGACTCGGCCAGTGCTGGTCTTTTGCTACTGCAATCATACACATCAACTTCAGTCTGAAATGCTGAATGGTAAGAATAATAAACCTCCAACATAATTAGAACTACCAGGAAGTTGTAGCAGAAGCATTTTAGCCGCAATGAAAGATGTGTTCTTCATTGCCAGATTAAGAATGTGGTTATCCCTAGTGGGGGAAGAATAGTGTTGAGGTTTTTTTTTTTTTTTTTGGAATTAATGGTATCCAGAAAATTAGCCTCATGGACAGCACAGAATTCCTTTTTGTTCCAGTCAATATGGGGTAATTCAAGACCACAAATAAAACTGACAACTTCATTTCTAAGAGAGAATACAATTTATTTGACCAGTTATGATATTCTGGATTCGTAAGACGAGAGGATGACAATAGCATCTTATGAATCTAATGACTGGCTAACTTCAAATGCCAAGTATTAACAAATCCAGTTTGCTATCTCTTGCAGTGAGTGATCCCTGAACTGTTCTGTGAATCACTTTAGCTATACCATCTCCTTGAGTTTGCTCCCTATGACGTTCACATTTTGTAAAGAGCAGTAAGTATATATATTGCAAGAATTCCACAACTCTGTGATAACCAGTATTTTATACTGGTATAAGATTTGAAATAAATTTTAATTCTTTTTTATTATTCAGACTCTTCCTGTTAGTGCAATATGTATTCCAAGCATGATCATCTGTAGCTAATAAGTCCTGGGTCCAAGACTTGGTAGTGATGACTTTTTTCCTATGAATCTATAAAGTTCACCCTGGGGATCACTTCAGTGGCCCAGCTGGACAGAGGCACTGGTGGGTGGCATGTTGCCAGGGAATCCTTTGGGCTAGGCTTATAAAGGCTTCATGGCCATTAGCCTAGTACACTCCTATGAACCACAGGTGACAGTTTATCATTAAAGTACTATGTTCCCTTGTAATTGAAGTGAAATCATTACATAGAAAACACAGTAAAGTCATTATTAGCCAAAATGATCAAGTGCCTGTCCTTTGTGTTCTGATTACCATTTAGTCTTGGGGAAAACATTTAATGTTTAACCTTTATTCACTTATAAAAGCAAACATGCACTATGATTTCAATAGCTTACTTGACGTAACAAGGCTGAGTAACCTACAAATCTTTTTTTTCCCAGCATGGATTATGATGTGAGTGGATTGATAAAGTCCAGAGATACGTTCTTTATGTCAGTACCATAGATATAGATGGGGACACAGACTGGCTGGTAAACTGAGGGCTTCATGCTAGGACTCGGCTCACAATTTATTATGACAGTGTTGTACAGTACAACACCTACAGTGCTGCAGCATCTCCTATGGATAATCTTCTGTTCCCCTCTGAACCCCTCACTTCTCACTCATCAACACGATCCTAAGATACTTGAATTCCTTCGATTGAAGTATCTGCACTTCCACTTCCCAACACCTACAGAAAGCAGTCCACTTCTTTGTAGGAGAAAACATTATCTGTTATAATGCTGTTTCAATCTCTTAACACTCAACAATAAACCACTCCAGTGAATGTTGGGAGGTCACGGTCATGGTGACCATATATTGAAGTGAAAATTTCTGAGAGGCAAAGCAAATAACTGGACTTATGTTAAAATAGTGCTCTATAACACATTCAATACTGAGGTATCTGATGAATCCAGATGCTGACTCCATAAATGTTGATTTGCTTTTGACAGCCATGCATTTGGTTTTAAAGGAAAAAGTAAAGATTTGTTAACTCAGACATATCAGTCTAATGGTACATTGCTGTAATGTAGTCTAAGGAATGGATCAGGAGTCAGTATGTGGGCCTCTCATATGCACTAACAGAAGTCAACAAAGGTGACTAAGTTAGCAAGTAAATAAATTCATACAAAAATAAGTTTACATGGTCAAGTGAGAAACTGAAGAAGCATCAATCTGTGGTATTAAATACTACAAAGATTAGATTTTGTTTAAAGCAGTACATTTCAACAAAACCACAGAAAATATCACATATTGAAAACACATCACTATACTTTCTTCATTTTGAAACATGCAGTAGTTGTTGCACTAGTTACAACAATAGTTGTATAACCAGAAGAAAACTTTTTAAGTTCTCAAAGAAATCTTAATTGCTAATTTTATGCTGAACTGGTATTATTTGCACTGTTTTCGTTTTGAGTGTGGAATGTCAAATTTCAAAATGTGTCTATTGTGTCTCCTTAATGCTTTTTGCACATTCATGTTAGTGTTCAATAGAAAAAAAGTAAAACAAAGAAAAAATATATTCTTACACTATTGGAACTTGGATATTGATAAGTAATATAAATTTTCAATGTCAAAGTCAGAGCTCTCAAATTAAAGATTTCAGACTAGATTAAGAAAAAGCTGTATGTTGCAAAAGAAGCTTTAAGATGGTATGACTCAGAAAAGATGAATTTTCCATATTGTCTGTCCTTTTTTTCTCCAGATAGAGATAAATATATATTTACTTGTTTAACAGAACTATCCCAGTCTGTACAGTTGGAGGAAACAAAAGGTATAGGCAGGATTCAAAACATTGTGTGCAACATACACAGACTATTTGCAGCTTAATAAATGCAATTATTAAAAGTCTGGGGCATCAGAAGCTATTAAACCTGAATAATGAAAAAAGGCATACAAATAAGGGCAGAATGTGTGATCTTTATTAATGTCAGGACAGGATATGATGCATATATACATAAGATGGAAGCAAAAACTCAGGGAGCAAGCAGGGATGTATTAGTATAAGAAAGAAATGGAGTGACTGAATTAAAAAAAAAATAAACCATAATTCACATTATTTTGTTGGTATGTATTCCAAACCATAACAGGTAACACTACCCAGGTACAGGTACAGGCAACTTCAAAGATCTCCATCCCTGATGCTGCTTGACCTTGAAGATCTGAATGTCAGGGAGTTACCTGGATGTAGAAGTGCTACAAAGGTTGTGTCATACTTTTAGTCAAAATTAGCAACACAGACATTCCAGTAAAATCCCATTCACATTAAGGCAAAGGTCTGAATTGTCCAGGATGCTTAAGGTAGGCAGATTTCAGAGATCCCTGAGGAATGCATTAAACTTGACATGGGCTACTACATCCAGACTCTTGGCACAGTATTATAATAGTGAGCACATCTACTTACCATTTACAGAAAGGGACGGACATGCCACCATGCAACAATTTTTACTATAGTGGCTTGTATAATGTGTGATTTGGATACCTTAATTCCACTGGTGATGACCCACAGAATGCACTATGAAAGAAGATATAGATGTCTGTAGTTTTTGTATCATTGCACAACTTTTTTTATCATGGAAAAGTACAGTTTTGTACCTACCATAAATGTAGATGTCCGAGAGGTATGCATCTGCAGTCCTAACATATGGGTTGTCCTGCCTCAGGCAGCCCTTCGGTCGGCCGGATTCCAAAGTCTGGGTCTGGCCTTGGCTGATGTCGCACTTCACCCGACGTCATAGCTGCTGTGAATTGGGTATAAAGGCATCAGCCGACGCCATTTTCCTCAGTGTTTCTTGCCCCAGATGCCAGGTGCCCTCTAGGAAGGCTAAATTTGGATAAATGCAAATGATTCCAAACAGAATAAGGCAAACAATATAAACATGTATATACATATATACAAACAAATACACCATAATAGATTCCCCCAGCTAGCTACAAGATGGGCAAATACCCTAGGAGTACCACAGATGGGAAGGAGGGTAGGTAATCCTGACTGCAGATGCATACCTCTCGGACATCTACATTTATGGTAGGTACAAAACTGTACTATGTCCTTCAAGGATGCATCTGCAGTCCTAACATATGGGTAGAATACCATAGCCAAACTGGGGGAGGCGGCACTAAGATGCTTATGGTGTAGCTAAGATCCCTTGCAAAACAGCAGTTGCAAAACCTGCTCGGGATCTGGAGTATAAAGGTAGATTATAATGCTTGGCAAATGTATGCACGGAGCTCCAAGTAGCAGCTTCTAAAATGTCTTTGGTAGCCACTCCTCGTAGGAAAGCTGTAGTAGTGGCTGTAGCTCTTGTGGAGTGAGGTCTGATGTTTTCTGGAGTTGTCTTTCCATGAAAGGAGTAACAAAATCTAATGCAATTTCCTATCCATTTTGAGATTGTCTGTTTTGAAATTGCTTTTCCTTCCATTCCTGTTGCATATGCTACCAGAAGCTGGTCAGTTTTCTGCTGCTCTTGGTTCTGTCCAGATAGTAGCAATTGTCTGTGTACATCCAAGGTATGTAATAGTCTTTCCCCCCTGTTCTGTGGGTTGGGGAAGAATGTTGGTAGATGGATTGCTTGGTTCAATGATACCCTGGAGACCACTTTTGGCATAAAAGTAGGGTTAGTTCTCAAGGACACTCTATCCTGATGGAAGATAAGGAAGGGCTGTACTGCCATTAATGCCTGTAATTCAGAAACCCTTCTTGCTGAAGTGATTGCAAGCAGGAAAGCAGTTTTCCAAGATAAGAATTGTAATTCTGCTGTTGCTGCTGGTTCGAAAGGGGGAAGTGTTAACTTTTCCAACACAAAGTTAAGATCCCATGTAGGCAAAGGTGGCTTCCTTGGAGGTTTTACATTTTTAATTCCTCTCAGAAACTGCCTGAGTAGAGGATGAGAGAAGACTGGAGGATCCATGTTGTATTCTGCTGAAATTGCTGATGCATGAATCTTAATGGAGGAGTAAGACAGGCCATTGTGGAAAAGTTCTGCTAAGTATTCCAGGATGTTAGCTATGTTTGCTAATGATACATTTTCTCCTTTTGCTGCACTCCAAATGAGGTATCTTTTCCATTTGGCTGAATAAGTCTTCCTTGTGGAGGGTCTGCGAGCCTCCAGGATAATGTCTTTAACCCTCTGAGATAAATCTGGGTTATTTTGCTTTATGTAATATTCCAAGCAGCTAGCTGTAGTGTTTTCAAGTTTGGATGTAGGATCTTGTAGTTGTTCTGTGTTAGCAGTAAAGGAACTAGAGGTAGAGGCCATGCGTGTGTCCGAGACATGCTCCTCAGTAGCGGGTACCAATGCTGCCTCGGCCAGTCTGGAGCTATCAGGATGATCCTTGGGTGATCTTCTTTGATCTTCAGTAGCACTTTGTGCATCAAAGGAAGAGGTGGGAATGCATATGCTGTCAGGTTTTCCCAACTGAAGGATAGGGAGTCCACCTTCCAAGCAAGTGGGTGATACGTCCTTGTGCAGAATTTCCTCAATTGGTGGTTGTGTGGGGATGTGAACAGGTCTATTTCTGGTAGTCCCCATTTTTTTGTAATGGTTTTGAAGATGTCTGGATGCAGCATCCATTCATGGGCATCCGTGGTAGTTCTGCTTAAGGTGTCTGCTAGTATATTTTCTTTTCCTGGCACAAATTTTGCCTGGAGTTGAATGTTGAGGTTCAGAGCCACATTCCACAGGTCCATAGCCATCCGGCATAGAGGATATGAGTGCATGCCTCCCTGTTTGTTGATATACCACATGACTGTGGTGTTGTCCGTCCTTATCAGCAAATGACCCTGTTGAAGAAAAGGTCTGAATGTCTGAAGTGCCTGTTTCACTGCCAGCATCTCTTTTTGATTTATGTGTAGGTTCAGCTGGTCTTGTGTCCATAGGCCTTGTATGCACTTGCCCACCATGTGTGCCCCCCAGCCTAGGTCTGAGGCGTCCGTGGTGATAGTCTGGCTGGGGTGAGGTTTGTGGAAAGGCAGTCCTCTGTTCAACTGACAGACCTGAGCCCACCACAGGAATTCTTGCTTCAGGCATGGTATTATTGGAATCTGGGCTTCTAGACTGTGCTTGTGTTGAGACCATACATTCCTTAGGTACCATTGCAACTTTCTCATATGCAGCCTGGCATGTGGAATCAATATTATGCAGGATGCCATGTAACCCAGGGCTTGCAGGACTTTCCTTGCTGTAAGCTGGTTCTGTGTTGTTAATGCCATGAAATAGACTGGTAGTTGCTTTTGTTTTTCTTCTGTGAGAAAGGCCATCTGAGTTGATGTGTCCAGTTCTGCACCCAAGAATGTTATCCTTTGGGATGGTACTAGTCTTGACTTTTGCATGTTGACTGTGTATCCCAAGGCTTGCAGCAGTAGTATGACCCTTTCCAAATCTTTTGTTAATTTTGTCTTGTTGTCCGCTTGTATTAGGCAGTCGTCCAGGTATGGGTAAATTTGAATTCCCTGAAGCCTGCAATGAGCAATTACTGATGCCAGGCATTTCGTGAATACTCTGGGCACAGTAGATAAGTCAAAGGGCAATGCTGAGAATTGATAATGCTCTGATCCTGCAAGAAATCTGAGGTATCTTCTGCAATCTGGTCGTATAGGGACGTGCAGGTATGCCTCCTTGAGATCTAGAGTCACCAGCCAAGACTCCTTGCCCAGCATGGGAAGGAGTTGCTGTAGGGTCAGCATTTTGAATTTTGGAACAATGAGGTATGTGTTCAGAGCGGACAGGTCGAGAATAGGTCTCCATTGATTTTCTTTTCTTGGTACCAGGAAAAGTCTGGAGTAAAATTCTTGCCCTTGTTCCATAGGTGGTACCTTTTCTATAGCTCTCATCCTTAGTAAGTGGTTGATTTGTATTAGAGCATTTGTTTTTTGGTTTGGTGGTAGGTTTGGCATTCCTCTCTGTTTTGGTAGAGTGTGGAAGTGAAACCTGTAGCCTTTGTCTATTGTCTGCAAAATCCATTTGTCTCCTGTAATGTAATGCCAGTTTACGGAAAATAAGGCTAGCTTTCCACCTAAGGGTGCTTCCAGTTGTTCCCTGGTAGGCGGTATCAGAGTCAAGTCATTGTGTCTGTCCTGTGGAAGTGGTAGTAGCTGGATATGTGGCAGAACTTCTCTGGTTGTTAGGCTGCCACTGACGCCCCCTGTAGGCACCTCTGGATTGACCTCTGCCTCTTGGGCGCCTATTTCTGCCTCTCTGAGCTCTGGAGGTGTCTGGAAAGGACCAATTCTTCGAAGGCCAATTTCTACTAAACCTTGGAGGCTGGACCTGTAAGAAATTCTTGACTGTTTGGACAGATTTTGCTTTTTCTTCCACCTTCTTAAGCACTTGCTGTGCATGGGGAGCCAAACAAACTTTGTTTCTCCATGGGAGCATCTAGGAGCTTTGACTTTACATGGTCTGGTAAGGATTGCTCTTTTAACCATGCATGCCTTCTGATCACTGTTCCCGTCATAGCTGATCTAAAGGAAGCCTCCAGTGCATCATAGCCGCATTTTAAGGAGTGATTACTGACCTGCTGAGTGTTATGTACCAAATCCTGAAGGGACTTACGGTCTATAGGTTCAGGAGAGGACAGTTTTTTATTTAGCTGGTCTAACAAAAATTCCTGATACTGAATCATGTGGAATTGACAGTTTAAGGCCCTAGCCGAAAGAGTAGCAGAAGTATAAACTTTTTTACCCCATCTCTCCAATGCTCTAGATTCTCTTTCAGAGGGGAGGGGGTTTTTAGCAGAGGCAGCTGCTACAGCTTTGGGGGCCCTGTGAAATGGTTTCAGGATCTGCAATAGGAGCCTTATACAAGTGAAAGTGTGTGTCCGGGACCCTGTAATATCTGTCGGGCTTGGCATGGGGCTGGGGGAAGAGAGTCAGGAGCAGTACAGGCATCATTAAATGCATCATCAACAACTGTTCGTACTGGAGGAATGGCTAAAGGCCTATGCTGTGGTAAATGTAAAAAGGTCCTTAGCCTTTTCCTTGAATCTGAAAAATCCTGGCCCTGCCATTGAAAATGCTCTCTCATAGCATGTAAGGTTTCCCCAAATGAAAATTCCTCAGGAGGAGAGGCGGAAGGGATGGAATCTTCTACATCAGAATCCTCATAAGGTGAATATGGGCCTTCTGGAGGATCTGAGTTTTCTGAATCATCCGAGGAGTAGTCTGTAGATACAGGATCTGGGGGCTCTGCTCTAGGCCTCTTCTCTGGAGGGGGTTGAGAGGCCCTGTCTGGGTGATGTTGGGATCCCCTGATCAAAGAAATGCGATCCTCAGCCAAGCTGAGCATTTGGGAACTAGAGGCAGGCCTGTGTGGGGAGGTTTTAACAGGCAAGGCCTTAGAGGATTTAGCTGCTTTAGCCCTAGAAAAAGCCTTGATAGACATAGATGCAGGGGGCCTAGCAGCTCCACGTGCAGGAGTAGATATGTCTAAAGGAATAGTATCTGATAAATCCTGGGTGCCTGCTACAGCAGGGGAAATTTCAGTAGCGGATTCAGCCATGCTGTGTGAGGCCTCGGCTATCAGAGGCATGCTTTCAGCCGAAGGAAGAACCGAGGACTCGGTTTCAGCCGAAACCGAGAGACTCGCGGTTGGCTTAACCGTGGTTTTGGCTGAAACCGCAGACCGCGTGTGTCGGTCCTTTTCCTTACGCTTTTTAGCTAATTGTGAAGTCGGAGTCTCCGACGGCATTTTGTAAGCAAAAGCGGGACAGAAAAACTCCTCTGCAAACTCCGACCGACGTCTAAGTGTCCGTCGGTTGAAGGAAGCACAGGCTAGACAAGCAGATGCGCGCTTGGCATGATAAATAACAGTGTCTTTGTACTGAATAAATGAAATCTGAAGAAGCGTGGATTTACCACGTGAAAGCGCATATTCTCTTTTTCTGTTCTCAATAAAAGATTGTTTGGATTTTACCACGGAGCATCTTCTTGTCTTTCAACTGAAGTTTTTGCAGTTCCATGAACAATTTTGCTGAACGTTCCAGGTGGTTGGTTCACTGCTTTTGTATCTACTATCTTTCAGTTTTGTTTTAAAGTTTAACAATCACTTTTTTTGCTATTCAGGGACCTTATCTTGTCTGATTAATTTTGCATTCTGACATTTCAGATAAATGCTCTAAAGAGGTCTATGTGTATGTAAGATCTGCTACTGCAATTATAAACTTAATAAATTGGAAAAAGGAGATGGCAATTTATTATTATAAACAAAGAATGTCTTTGCAAAATTTACAGCAGAGTAGTACAGGCAAAGTCTAGTGTACATTTTTATGTTATTAGGCATATATGGTCCGGTCAAAAAATGTAGCAGTTTTGTTTGTGAGTATTCCATTGTTCTAATGTTTATTTTTTTTTTATTTTATTTTATTTACATTTGTTAACCTGGAGTGTCCGACTGGACATAGGTCCATTTTCAGTGGAGGCCCGGGGAGAAAAGCTCCACAGTCAAAATAAACAGACAGTAGTTACACTGGATTACATAGTGATTAACAATTTAACATAGCAATTACTTACAACATATTTACAGATGAAGAACATAGTACATCAGTAGACAACTAGAATCTTTATCTGTGAAGTACATAACAGACATTAACAAATGTTACAATAAGAAGTTCCTGCTGTATAATAAGTACTAGGTTTATGAGCATCTGAGCTTGATATAATCAAGGTAGTTAGTGGAGTGGAAAGAAAAGTAGTGGCTGGATGAGGTGGGTGATATTAGAGTGGGAGTTGCAAGGACATAGCCAGCGTATTTTTAGGTATGCTTTTAGTAAAGTTTTGAAGTGGGTGCATGATGGTATGCAGGTAATTGTGGGTGGGAGGGAGTTCCATAATTTGGCTATGGTGCAAGAGAATCATGCTTCACCAGCAGAGTTATTGGCTTTAGTGATCTGCAAGTGATTTTTGTCACTGGATCTTAGTGGTCTGTTGCTGTGATAGGGTTGGAGTAGATTCTGGAGGGATGGGACATTTAGTGGATGGTTTACTAGTTTGTGGGTGAGTGACAGTTGATACCATTGAAGGAGGTGAGGGAGTTCAAGCCAGCCCAGTTCAGCAAGTGAGAGACAGTGGTGACTACGGTAGGATGCCCCTGTGGCGAATTTGGCGATTTTGTTGTAGCAGGTCTCTAGCTTGTTTAGAGCGCATTGCCTTAGGTTGGTATATATTGGAGAGGCATAAAGTAGGGTGGAGATAAGGTGGGAATTTGCTATTGAAATCTTTGCTGCTTTGGTGAGAAGTTGCTTATTTCTGCATAATGCTCCTAATTTTTTTGTGGACTTTTTTATGGTCATGGATATGTGAATGTCAAATTTTAGTTCATTGTCTATTTCCACTCCTAGCAATTTGGTGTGTTTAGTTGGGTATATAGTGGTGTTGTCTTTTGCTGTGATGTTAAAGTGAGAGTTGTTTTGAGTATGTTTGATGGGTTGGAAGATGAGTAGTTTAGTTTTGTTTGGGTTGAGTATTAATTGGGCATCGGATAACCAAGTTTCAACAGAGGAAAAGGCTTCCTGTATGACTTTTTGCAGTTTGGGTAGGGACTGAGCTGAGCAGATGATGGTTGAGTCATCTGCGTATTGTATGAGTGTGCCATGTTTGGTGGTAGAGGCTAGATTACTGGTGAAAACAGAGAAGAGTAGGGGTCCAAGGATGGATCCTTGGGGAACCCCTATGAAGACAGGTAGTTGGGGAGATATTTCATTCTGCCATACAACGGATTGTTGGCGGTCAGACAGGTAACTCTGAAACCAGTTGGTGACTGACTGAGAGAAGGATAGCTTATTGAGGACAGAGATAAGTTGTGTGGGACCATGTCAAATGCTTTAGATAGGTCTAGGAAAGTAGCAGAGAAGAGATAGCCATTGTTTTTATGCTGAAGGATAGTGTTAGTAAAGGAGAGTAAGGCAGTGGTGGTGCTATGGTTTGGTCAGAAACCATGCTGAGTATTGGAAAGGAGGTTGTTAGTAAGGAGGTAGTCTGAGACCTGACAGTGTATGCATCTCTCTAGTATTTTGGAGAGTGGAGAGAGAATAGCTATGGGGCGGTAATTGGTTAGTTCTGTGGAGGGTCCACCTTTGTGGAGGGGAATTATATGTGATACTTTCCACAGTGTGGCAACATAACTTTCTGACAGAGATTGGTTAATCAAGATGGATACTGGGTAGATTAGAGCATCAGCTGTGATTTATAGGTATTCACTTGGGAGGTTGTCTGCTGCTAATTTGGTGGGCTTAAGTTTAAGAGTTTTTTTTATGTTGGAGGTAGGTACAGGAGAAAAAGAGAAGGCAGTGGGGAGATTACTAGTTGAAGGTGTGGGTTGGAGGGGAGGGGGTTGTGTTGTTTAGCTAGTAATAGTATGGTTTGTGTGAAGTGTGTGTTGAATGAGGTAGCAATATTTTCTGAGGCGTGAGGGATGTTAGGAGGAGGGGTATTGACTTTACCTGGTTGGAGGATGGAGTTTATGGAGGACCAGAATTGTTTGGGGCTGTGTTGTGAGGAGTCTAGGGCAGACTGGTAGTATTGGAATTTGTCCTATTTTATTAGCTTTTGACTCTATTGCGTAGTTCTAGGAATTTCTGTCTAGTTGACGGGGTTTTGGTTTTGCGCCAGTGCTTCCAGGCTTTATCCCTGTTTTTCATTTCTAACTTAGTGATTTTTTGTAGCCATGGGGAGGGTTGTGCTTTGGTTCTGGAAAGTGTTATGGGGGGCATGGTAATTAAGGATGCTCAGGAAGGTAGTATTAAAAAATTCAACTGCGTCACCAAGACTGAGGTACTTTAGAGGATGCCAGTTACATTCTTTGAGGGATGAGATGAATGTGAGTGGGTTAAAGTTTAGTTTTTTACATATTTCATGGTAGATGACACGTTTAGCTTGGTATAGGTATTTTTTGAGTAGGAATGTTGGGGAGTGATCACTGAGGCTATCTGATAATCAGCCTGTTATATATGACTAGGGGCTCTTACTGACTAGTATCCAATCCAGGGTAGTTTGCTTGCTGGAGTTTTTATTTATCCTGGTTGGCAGCTGGACTAGTTGGGTGAAGCCATGAAGGTTTACATGATGGGTTGGATGGTTGCCAGAACAGGACTGCCAGTCAATATTGAAATCACCTAAAATGATAGTTTCTTGGGGAGATGGTGTGTAGACCAGCTGAGGAGGTTTTATAGTGGAGAGATTTTTTGGCCAGGTGGGAAATAGCATCCAATTATGTTGAGGGTTTTGTTTTGGTTTATTTTGAGGTTGGTATATATTATTTCTTCATTGCCTATTTGTGGAGCTGATGATTTTAAGATCCGGATGTTTAGATGCTGTTTAAATATTATAGCTACACCGCCTCCTTTCTTGTTTAGCCGGTCTGCTCTTAGTATGCCATAACCTGTAGGGAGTATTTGCTCACTGGTAATGTGAGGTTTTAGTCAGGTTTCTGTCAGGATGACTATATCTGGGGAGTACAAGTCTATGGTGGCATGGAGTTCTTGGACTTTATTGGATATACTTCTAATATTTAGGCTTAGTAGAAGGAAGTCACTTGGCTTTCTATTGGCTGTAATATGGGAGAAGTTGTGGTTTCTAGTCTGATTATGAGGATTGGGGTTGGAGATGGTAGGGCCAGGGTTGGGGTGGATGTCTCCACTTAGGGCTAGTTTTGATATGCATGAGGTTATTAGTTTTCTCAGTTTTTGAATGTGTTTGTTTATAAGGGAAACTTTATGATTGTGCTCTGTGGGTAATAGGTATGGTGGGAGGGTTACTATGTTAAGCTGTAGGGATGCTTTATGTTTGAGTAATATAGTTGGTAGAATATGTGGGTGGTGCAAAGGGATGGTTCTTGAGTTGGTGGGAGGGGAGCTGAGTGAGGGTGAGACATGAGTGGTGGTGTGAGTAGTAGTATAGTGGTAGTGGTTGAGTGGGGGAATGATGGAGCTTTGGTGGGATGTAAGATATGCAAGGAGAGTGCATGCAGTGAGCATAGGTAAGGTATGCTTGTACATGTTAGTTGAGGAGGTGTGATAGTGGGAAGATGGAGGAGGTAGTGTTGGGTTAGCACTGTGGTTTGCTATTGGAAAGATGGGAGGGGTTTGTGAGTATAATAAAGGTGGGACCACTGGGGGTGGGAGGGAATAGGGGGCAGGGTGGGGAGCTAAGCGGGTAGAGACCCTATTAGTTGTTCTTATGAGGGGGCTGGAAACAATCAGGTAATGGAGTTAACTGATAAATGAACATATGATAGTGACAAGGGTGGTTGTAGTTTTAAAAATGGTGCCTGCCACAGGTAATATTTATTATTGTGATTGTCTTAAGGTAATAAACAGGAAAGGGGGAGGGAAGAACAAGGGTGTGAGCAGGCAGTTCTTTGTACTGCTGCTAATGAGCCAAAGCAAAGACAAGTTTGTGTTTAACAAACAATCACAATTGA
Source organism: Protopterus annectens (assembly GCF_019279795.1). Taxonomy (NCBI): domain Eukaryota; kingdom Metazoa; phylum Chordata; order Ceratodontiformes; family Protopteridae; genus Protopterus; species Protopterus annectens. The sequence continues at coordinate 1,290,795,305 of NC_056744.1, read as the reverse complement.
CCAAGGACTGCTCTGAAAAGTACAATTTTGTACCTACCATAAATGTAGATGTTCGAGGATCCACATTGCTGCAGTCATAACCTGTGGGTAGTCCGCTGTCCTCGGTCGGCCCGAATACCAAAGAGTTAGGCTGGCGTCGGTCATGGTCGCCCGGAGCTGACGTCAGTACGTAGTAGTACTTAAGCGCATGACCGACACCATATTCTCAGTCTTTCTTGCCCCAGATGTCAGAAGGCCTTAAAAAGGAAAGGCCAGAGCCAAAAAAGCAAATGCCCAACAACCACAAGGGAGAAAATAACAATCATCCCAAAGGAACAACAACAACAACAACCCCAAACAATAGAGGGGAAGGAGGGAGGGAAAATAGGACTGCAGCAATGTGGATCCTCGAACATCTACATTTATGGTAGGTACAAAACTGTACTATGTTCTTCGTCTCACATTGCTGCAGTCATAACCTGTGGGTAGAATCCCAAAGCAAAGGAAAAGGGAGGCTGGCAAACTAAAAAGCATTAGGGGCTGCTAACATGCCCTGTAAGACTGCAGTGGCAAACCCAGCCCTGGACTTGGAATAAAGAGGGAGATGGTAATGCTTAGTAAAAGTGTGAACTGAACTCCAAATAGCTGCTTCCAAAATATCCTTAGTAGCTACACCCCTCAAAAAAGCAGTAGATGTGGCAGTAGCCCTAGTGGAATGAGGTCTGATCCCAGCAGGAACATTCTTCCCATGATGAGAATAACAAAAAGCAATACAATGACCAATCCACTTTGAAATAGTCTGCTTTGAAACAGCTTTTCCTTGTGAACTCAAAGCAAAAGAAACAAATAACTGTTGAGTCTGTCTGAACTCCTTAGTTCTGCTCAAATAGTAACGTAACTGCCTGTGGATATCCAAAGAATGCAAGACTTTTTCCCCCTTATTTTGGGGATCAGCATAAAAAGTAGGCAAATGGATAGACTGGTTCAAGGCCACATTAGAAACCACTTTTGGCATAAAAGTAGGGTTAGTACGCAAATAAACTCTATCCTTATGGAATATCAGAAAGGGTTCAACTGCCATGAGAGCCTGCAATTCAGATACCCTCCTAGCAGAAGTAATGGCCAACAAAAAAGCAGTCTTCCAAGACAAAAACTTCAATTCAGACGTAGCTGCAGGTTCAAAAGGAGGCAAAGTAAGCTTCTCCAACACAAAATTGAGATCCCAGGAAGGAGTAGGAGCTCTACGTGGGGGTCTTATATTTTTTGCCCCTCTAAGAAATTGCTTAAACAAAGGGTGAGAAAATAAAGGAGGGTCACATCATAGTGAGCAGAAATGGCTGCAGCATGAACCTTCACAGTGGAAAATGACAAACCCTTGTCTAGTAATTCCGTAAGGTACTGTAGTGTAAAACTCAAATTAGGCACCGAGACATCAAAGCCCTTTGTTGTGCTCCACAGAAAAAATCTCCTCCATTTATCAGCATAAACTTTTCTAGTGCTGGGCCGCCTGGCTTCCAAAATGACATCTAAAACCTGTTGAGGAAGCTGAGATCCCACAGGCTCTAAAACAGAATACGCTAGGCTGTTAGATGCAGGGACTGCACCCTGACATTGAGCAAATGACTGCTTGACTGGGACAACAAGTGAGGAAGCTGTGGCAAAGGCCAAGGAGGCTCCTGAATTAAACTCCTCAGCAGAGGATACCAGTGCTGACGTGGCCAATCTGGTGCTATTAGAATCATGCAAGGCTTGTCCCGCCTGACTTTCAAGAGTACCTTGGGAAGGAGAGGCAGAGGAGGAAAAGCATAGACGTGAAGGTTGTTCCAACTGAAAGATAGAGTATCGACTTTCCAAGCTTTTGGGTGAAACATCTTTGTGCAAAATTTTGGTAGTTGGAAATTTAGAGGAGAAGCGAACAGATCTATGTCTGGAGTTCCCCAAGCCACTGTCAACTGTTGGAATACCCGAGGATCCAATTTCCACTCGTGGGGGTCCACAATTTGTCTGCTCAATACATCTGCTAGGGAGTTCTGTGCTCCTGGCAGAAACCGTGCTTGAAGAGTGATGTGCAAACTCAGAGCAGTCTCCCGCAATATCATTGCTTGTCTGCAAAGAGGGTAAGAATGGGTTCCCCCCTGCTTGTTGATGTACCACATGACTGTAGTGTTGTCTGTTCGAATCAACACCTGTCCTGGCTGAAGTAGGCCCTTGAAAGCCATCAGGGCAAACTGGACTGCTAACATCTCCTTCATGTTGATATGCAAATGCTGTAGTCTGGGAGGCCATGTGTCTTGAATCCATTTCCCATTGAAGTGTGCTCCCCAAGCCAGGTCTGAGGCATCTGTCATTATGATCTGACTCGCCTCTGGTCGGGTCACAGAGAGTCCCTTGTTTAGGTGACATTCCTGTGCCCACCACAAGAATTCCTTCTGGATGCAAGGTATTATCTGAATGACAGTGTCCAAATCGTGGCAGTGTTGAGTCCATACACTTTTGAGATACCATTGTAGCTTCCTCATATGCAGTTTGGCATTGGGAAGTACTAGAATGCAAGATGCCATGAACCCCAAGGCTTGAAGGACTGTGCTTGTAGTCAGCCTGGACAGTACTGATAATTGCTGGAAGTATAGGTGAAGAGTTCTTTGTTTGTCTGGGGTCAGAAAAGCCATCTGAGAGGCTGTATTCAGTCTCACACCCAGAAAGCATATGTCCTGAGAGGGTACTAGACTGGACTTTATTTCGTTCACAGAATACCCTAGGCACCTTAGAACTGCCATTACATACTGCAAATGTTGAAGTAACTTGTCTTTGTCTTGAGCAAGAATCAGGCAATCATCCAGATAAGGATATATTTGTATTCCCCTCAGTCTGAAGAAAGCTATTACGGGAGCCAGAACCTTTGTGAACACCCTGGGCGCAGTAGATAAACCAAAGGGCAATGCAGAGAACTGATAATGAAAAGTACCAGCCCGAAATCGCAGGAATCTCCTGCAGCTGGGCCTGATAGGAATGTGAAGATAGGTCTCTTTGAGATCCAGAGTTACCATTCAGTGATCTTTGCCTAGCATAGGCAGAAGTTGCTGTAATGTTAACATCTTGAACTTTGGAATGTCTAGGTATGTATTGAGAATGGACAAATCCAGAATTGGCCTCCAAGTGTTTCCTTTCTTTGGCACTAGGAATAGACGGGAATAAAACCCTAGGCCTACTTCTGACGGAGGTACCACCTGGATTGCTCCCATCTGTAAAAGCAAAGAAATTTGTTCCTGAACCTCCAGCCTTTGCTGAGGAGGTACATCTGGCATGCCTTTGAAAGGAGGAAAAGTGTGAAAATAAAACTTGTAGCCTAGATTTATTATTTCCAACACCCATTTGTCCTGGGTGACCAAATGCCAATTTTGTTTGAAAAGTACCAACTTTCCTCCTAGAGGAGCTGCCAGAAAAGAAGGATCTGGCAGCTGAAGATACAGGTCATTGGGTCTGTTTACGAAAAGGCTGACCCCTGCCCTCACCAGAAGATTGTGCAGGAGAACTCCAAGTCCTAGGTCTGAAAGAACCCTGAGCGTGAGCCCTGCCCCTACCACGTCTAGACCTGCCCTTAGACTGAAAATCCGAAGAAGGGTAGGACCATCCTCTTGCAGGCCAATTCCTGCTAAACTTAGGGGGCTGCACTTGCAAAAAATCCTTAACCGTCTGCATAGACTTAGCTTTATCTTCCATCTTTTTCAAAACTGACTCCACAGGGGAACCAAAAAGAACTTCAGATTGAAGAGGAGCATCCAAAATCCGAGCTTTAACATGCTCTGACAAATTTTGATCCTTAAGCCAGGCATGTCGATGAATAACTGAACCAGTAGCAACCACCCTGGATGAAGCCTGAAGAGCATCGAAGCCACACTGCAAGGAATGTTTACCAACCTGATCTGAAGCATGAACCAAGTCCTGCAATTCCTTACACTCTATACCCTCAGATAAAGCATCTACCTTAGATTTCAATTGACCCAACAGAAAGTTCTGATACTTCAGCATATGAAATTGGCAATTTAAAGCCCTCATAGCTAACGTAGAAGAGGTGTACACTTTTTTCCCCACCTATCCAACGCTCTAGAATCTTTATCCAAAGGAACTGGATTCTTAAACACAGAAGCCCTGACACCCTTCGGCCCTTGAATAATAGTTTCCGGGTCAGCTCTAGGACTCTTATACAAATATTTATGTGCCTCTGGAACTCTGTAATACCTGTCTGGCTTGACAGGGGCAGGGGGTAAAGAATCAGGATTAAGTGAAGCTTCAGAAAAAACATCCTGAACAACATCTAAAACAGGGGGAATAGCCAAAGGCCTATGTTGTGGCAAAAACAAAAATTCCCTAAGCCTTTTTCGAGAATCTGAAAAATCCTGACCTTCCCACTTGAAATGCTCCCTCATGGAATGCAAAGTTTCAGAAAAGGAAAAATCCTCTGGAGGTGAAGCAGAAGGACAGGAATCCTCTGCATCCGAATCTGAATAGGGAGGAAAATCCTGAATATCCTCAGCTGAGGACTCAGAGTAATCTGAAGAATGCTCCATTCCCTCTAAATCTGTCTCCACCCTAGGCCTCTTCTCTGGAGGGGGCATAGAACCCCTGATCAAAGTAATCAAATCTTCTGCCATTTTCAACATATGTTTTTTAGGAACAGAACCTGAAGAACTAGGGCTATGGCCCGTACCAGTAAGACCAGGTTTAGCCTTAGCAGGGCCTTTAGTCACTGAGGTAGAAGGCCTAATAACCTTTTGTAAGGATGGAACTACAGATACTTGAGAAGCACCCTCGGCCTGGCCTAACTCCTGAGAGGCCAACTCCTGCAACAGTAAAGGTTCCCCCTGGGATTCAGCCGAGACCTCGGCTGGATCCACAGATTCAACCGTAGATTCCATAGAACCGGCATCCGCAATGGACGACTCATCCGGTTTAGACCTTAAAGATTTATCTTTATGCTTTTTTGCGGTAGCAGGCGTCGGAGGATCCGACGGCATGTTGTAGTTACACCGCTTACCAAAAACAAGCCTAGCACAGTCCAATCTACGTTTAATGGTGCGCTTATTAAATTTAGTGCAAAAGCGACACCCGACTACGTCGTGCTCAGGCCCCAAGCAAGGAATACAGAGAGAATGATAGTCCCTATGAGGTATCTGTTTCCCACAAGAAATACAATTATTAACTTTTTCTGACATCCGGATTAACTGAGGCAAGAAAAGACAAAAATTTTCCCCAACGGGGTACTTAGCCCAACTTGGTCTTTGGTCTGAAACTCGAAAATTGAAAATTTCAGAACGCCGAACGGCACTTGCAAACGCTGCTTCTGCTTCGGACCACGCGGCAAGAAAGACTGGGAATATGGCGTCGGTCATGCGCTTAAGTACTACTACGTACTGACGTCAGCTCTGGGCGACCATGACCGACGCCAGCCTAACTCTTTGGTATTCGGGCCGACCGAGGACAGCGGACTACCCACAGGTTATGACTGCAGCAATGTGAGACAAAGAACATCTGTAAGTCATTTCTTAACCATTTCTCAGGTGGAAAAACAGGATAACCTTGTATCAGTAGGCTACTGTGGTCTCAGTTTAAATTAACAAACACACAGTATTGATCAGTTATGGATACTATTTGCTAACAGAAGGGAATAAGAGAGAAAGTGGAAGATGTCAAAGGAAAAAACTTCAAAGACCAATACACGTAAGGTTCAGATAAGGCACATTTAATAACTTGCTGCAAGGAGACAAAAACATGCAAATACAGGATTTTGCCTAACTACTAACAAGAAGTATGCTATTCTTATACTGTTCTACAAGACATTGCCTTCTATGGTTGACGTAATCAAACACAACTTTCAGTATTGTTCTACAGCAGATGTTACTCAGATTTTCTGCTGACATGACTGGATTTATGAAAAACATTTTGAGAAAAACAACCTGGCCTTGGTGGGCTCTAGCCCATTACAAGCTTCTATTGTGTAGTTCTAATACATGTGTTACATTTCAAGGTACTTTTCTAGCTTAGGCACAAGCAAATGCTGATTGCAGTTCATATTTTCAAGCAGTCTTTGTTCTAATTATCTATAGATTCTGCAGCTGTGTATTTTCTCACAGCACAAGCGGAACTCCTTGTCTAAGTCTCATAACCTTAATACAAGTGATAATTATTTTCCTGACACAAACAGAAATGATCTGTTTCCCTGTAAATTTCCAAAGCATAAGCAAAGATTATAGCTGCGCATATTTCATGACAATACAAGGTTAGAAAGCTTCTGCGATTAGTACAGATTTTATGCAGTGTGAAATAGAATAAATGTGTTAACACTTTTCAAGCCTTAAATGCACTAAGCATATTACTTATACATACACTAATACATATTTTTCTGAAAGAAGATGAGTGTGTGTGTGTGTGTGTGTGTGTGTGTGTGTGTGTGTGTGTGTGTGTGTGTGTGTGTGCGTGTGCGTGTGTGTGTGTGTGTGTGTGTGTATGTGTGTGTGTGTGTGTGTGTGTGTGTGTGTGTGTGTGTGTATGTGTTGGGGGTGGGGGGCTGCTTACAAGCCAAAGCAGAGTGCTCTCCAGGGGAAAATGAATATTGGCTCAGACAGGTAGACACATACTTAAAGTTAACTTTAGCTGTTTGCAGACAGTTCAGACCCGGATTACGCTTTTCTTATAAGAATGATAAAGGTGGTACCGTAGTTGAATACTTAAGAGTGGTGTTAGGTTCAAAGTTAACTTTCGCTGTTTGCAGACAGTTCAGACCCGGACTGTACTTTTCTTATAAGAATGATAAAGGTGGTACCGCAGTTGAATACTTAAGAGTGGTGTTAGGTTGGAGAGACACTGAGCTCCTCATGGGGCCTGTAGCAGAGTGGATTGTAGTTTTTTATATGTTTTTATTTGTCTGGAATTATTTTTTATATGTCTGGTATGTGTGTTGTATGGTGTTGCTATGTTTGTTTGATTATTTTAATAAAGTTGTGTTAAGGAAAAAGTAGTGACCATCATTCACATCAGGTCCTGGTTGGCTCTTGTTGTAGCTGACTGGAAACCTATGGTGTCTAGAAGACTGGTCACTAGTACTTGCAACCTTCTAAAGATCAGCTGTCGAATTATACCACTTCAATGGCTCTCAGGCTACAACAGTGATATCAACAGCTCACAGCCTCTATACAAGCCAGAATGAGGTGTCTGCTGCAGTAGTGGAGGGCATATCTGAAACCTGCACTCTCCATCAATATCCATATTCTGTACCAGATGCAGGATCCAACTGTGCATTGTTACCTGTTGGCACTACATGACCCTGCCATATCCATCAAGTCAGGAGCTGTATCTGATATCTGCTGCAGAGCAATAGGCACCTAGTCAGTGCTGTCATCTGTATTGTCATAGATATTGGTATATACCATCTCTATCCATAATCAGTCCAAACTACAGGTGAACATTATCCAAGAAGTGAAGAATGACAATCAGCTTGGGGCATTGCTGACCCAGGAATGTGCAGGATGCAATTTCTTCTTCTTCTTTTTTACTGCTAAATAACAAGGAAAATTAGAACCTAATTTAACAGTGCCTGACCTTTCCTAAGGGGATGTTAACACTAATATGGACTCAGAAACCAGTTCTTCTATGTCTGAATATTACAAAAGTGCCTCTAAAGATGAAAAATTGTGCTTTTGTCCAAGTATCTCTATGTCTCTTTTCTTAAATGAAGTGGAGGTCCACAAGACTTCAGCAACTAACAACAGGAAAAGCATTCAGAGGAAGAAGTCCAGCTTACTGCTTTCTCACTATAAAATTGTCAGTTGATGGGAATGCAAGTAGAAAAAAGATCATAAAGAATAAATGCCAGGATCCTGGAAGTGCCGAGAATGTGGTATTGCATTAGAAGTTGTAATTGAGTTGAAGCAGAGTAATTTTATTTTCAGGAATAAGGAACAATACTACTATTGTTGTTGTATTCAGACAGAATTGTACCAACAACAATAAATAAAGAGTGGATAAAATAATTGATAAATGGGGTGCAAATGTTACAAATATTAGCAGGGTTAAGTCTGAACAAAGGAACAGGTAAAATTAATGAGAGAAGGTCATAGATGTTTACTAGGCTAATGACCACAAGGGCCTTTTTAAGACTAGCCATGCATCCTAAATCTCTGGCAAGTTCTGTTACCCTTGATAAGTGTAAGCAGGGGCTTGGGAGGTGAAACATTTATAAGCAGGGGCCTGGGAGATGAACCATTTACAGGTTGCCTGTGTCCATTAGAGACATATGTGCCAAAACAGGGATGAATTTCCTGTTCCCTATTCAATTGTCCAAACTACACTTGAATTGGGTTAGGGAGGAACTCTGCTTCACATGGATAGGGAGTGTGTGCCAGAGAATGGGTGGTCTTTGGGATACATACCTGCCTCTTCAGCAGGTCCTATTTATAACACAGGCAAGGATTAAGTCTTTAGAATGGGTATTTTTGGTGCTGTTTGTTCTGTGGATATGCAGGAGATCCATCAGAGTGGGGTCTAATAATGCCTTTTATGTCAGGCATAGATCTCCCCTCAACAGCCTGTAGGAAACAGAATACAAGGATAGGGCCTTGAGGTAGTCTGCATAGGACATGCTACTTATTCTTTTAGTGAGGAACCTCTGTGAACATTCCAATTGTTGGATATGCCTGGTTAGGTACATACAAAAAGGGCATTGTACTCAGTGATAGGTCTGATGAATGTTGAATACAGTGGAACAATGACTTCAGTGGACCTAGATGCCATACCTTTGTTTATAAGTTGCACAACATATAATGATTTCCTCACTACTGTAGACACATGATGGTCAAAGGCTAGGTTACTGTCTATGTATGTCCCCAAGTCGCTGACTACTGGGTCAGCTCTAAGGGGAGTGTTGGCAATATGATAGTTACCAGGGGTGTATGACTTCCCAAAGGATACTATTATGTATTTCTTGGCATTTAGTTTTAGTCCATGGCTCTGACACCAGTTTGTGTCAGTGTGGCATTCAATGGCAGCTCCTAACTTGCAATCATCTCCAAATTTAGTCAGCCAGAGACCATTGACATTGGCCTTGACTTCAGAGAAGTAAATGCCAAAAAGGAGTGGTCCATGTACTGATCCATGAGGGACTCCACTTTTGACTGGCCAGAGGTGTACTGCCCTATATTTAGAGCTAATGGCTGCTGAGTGAAGAAGTCATAAATAAAATATAGAAGTTAGCCAATAAAAAGAAGCACAATTCAACTAGGCTAGAGTATATAATGGCACGAAACTGTAACATACAACCAAATTATTTGAAAGAGAAGGAACTTAATGTGAAAAACAAAATAATATTTAACCAAGAGACTTTTTATGGTTTCACAGGAAAAGTAACCATAAATATGTTGCCTCATCTTCCAAGTGAAAAATTGCAACCTTCTAAAGATCAGCTGTCAGTTGGTACCACTTCAATGGCTATACATATGTAGTTAAAAATACAAACATATCAAAATAACATCAGCCATAAAACTGATGAGACACAAAGCCAAAATTCAGAATATTAACACAACCTGTCATTATTCCACAAAAAATTGTAAGAGACAAAAAAACACTAATAGACCTAATTTCTCAAATGTTAGCCAATAAGATAACAAGCAAATATACTCCAAAGCATAATAATATTCCTTACAATTAGTTATCAACTTTCTTTCTTTCTCATGTATATGTTTCCTTTGGGTAATAAGGTTAATGCCTGAATGAAGAGCAAGTCTAATATACTAAACAAGGCACTGCTGCCTTACTACACCATGCATAATGGAAAAAAAATCCATGCATTTCTAACCAAGCAAACTGCAAAGTTGCTGATGCCACACAGCCACCAAATTCTAAGATCTAGGAAAAATTCAGTGGCTGCAAATCAGACACTCTCAAAATGCGAGTAGCAACAAAGGAGGAAATCATCTGCATGTAGTACTCTGGTTGCAAACAACCTTAACTTCCCTAGCATGTGATATTTTTCAAAGTAAGACAGCAAAGGAGATTCCTCCAGTGGAAAGCTTTCTTTCAGGAATTTGAACACATAAGGATTAAAAGACACCTGCAAAAATGGCATTTGCATTAACGCCCTCACTAGCAAACCAAAGTCTTTATAGTGAGTGCACTTCTCAGCAAGACCAAGATGCTGAACCACACATTTTGCAAATAATTGTAAAAGTACCAGTGCACAACAATATTACAAAATTTATACCACTGGATCAAAGTCGCACATGATATGTGCAGGAGATGCATTCAAACAAAATCTGCAGCACAAAGAAAACACTTCATTCCACACATTGTTATAGAGCCATACCCATCTGGGTGTGGGTAATCCTGGATTCACTCATGGTTGGTGTGGTTTGGTCACAAGAGTGAAGCCTGAGTGAACAAACAAAGCCAACCGTGGGTAAACCCAGTATTGCCCACACCCAACCATGTGTTATTGCTATTGCACAATGACATTATTTAAGAAAAAAAGTTGCTTACTTTTCTTAAATAGTGAGTGGAATTCAATAAACCCTACATGGAGCAATTCTCTGTGTAGGAATAGTGTTGCAGCCCGAACACAGAACATGGCTGCTGAGCGATCCAGGAAACAGGGCTTGGGGCGTGCAGACACTGTGCTGACACGGAGGTGCCCACGGAATGCAAATCACCTCATAAGCTGGTGAAAACCATGCAAATGAAGTGAATTTGTGATTCAGCAGGCAGAAAGGCATTCATGTAGCTGCCATGTCAGTGTAGGAAATGTATGTGGTTAAAAACCGTGTACCAGACTCTAAAAGTTAAACGGGCTGAAAAAGCTCTAAAAACTGGTGGACAGTGCAAATTATGCATGCAAATGGCCAAAACTATGGCCAGAAATTCCAAAAAGCAATGCAATGTAATAAAATATAATTGTTTTTAATATATATATATATATATATATATATATATATATATATATATATATATATATATATATATATATATATATCATGTTAAGCACTGCACAGCGATGCACCAGTTCCTGGATGCCATGCAAGTACATGTCAGTGAGCACATTTATTTACCCCGCACCACTGAGGACAAGGAGAGCAATATGCTTCTCTTCTACCATGTAGAACAATACCCTGAGGTGCTGGGTGACGTAGACTGCATTCATGTGCACATCAAAGCATCACCTCTGAAGAGAGTATGGTCTATCTCAACTACAAGGAGTATCACTCCATCAGCTGCCAGGTAGTGTGTAATCCCCAGGGCATTATCATGAATGTGTGTGCTGGCAGCCCTGGCAGCAATCACAACTCATACATCTGTCACACCTCACAGCTGTACCAGACATTTGCCAAGGGAGACATCCCATACAGCCATCTAGTGGGAGATGCTGGCTGCGCTCTAGAACTGTGGGTGATGACACCCATCAAAAATGCACACACACCTACCGAAGAATGCCATAATGAGGCACATGCACAAACTAGGAACATCATAGAGCATGTGTTTGGGCTGCTCAAGTCATGGTTCCGCTGCCTTGACATATCTGGTGGAGCCCTGCAATACTCTCCAGCCACATTTGCACACATGTTGACAGTATGTGCCATGCTATACAATATGATCCTGTGGAAACAGTTGCGGCAGGAACATCACAGAGAAGGGACACACATCCCCCCACCAGTGACAAGGTCCCCACAGCCACAGGGGACTCAGAGGAGTAACCCCCCTGAGCCTATCCCTGCAGGCAGACATAGGCATGCCCAGTATGTCCTGGCCTTGGCAAAGAGGCAATGCATAGCACATGCGCTGACAACCTAGGGACTGACACCTTACTCTGACTCACATACATAGTAATAAGAATGCCAGACACACCACACAACCTGTACCTTGCCATGTACTGGCTGTGTATGACGTGCATTAGACAGAGACAGCCCTGGAGCACTGTTATCTCAACTGCTGATAGCACAAGGTAAGTCACTCTTCTTTACAAGAAAATAATGGGGTAGTAGACTTTGGTAGCATATGTATGGACCTGCCACATGTATATAAGGGAATGGAGTGGGATACCCGGATAGCTGCAGGCAACTGACAGCTGTGTGGGACAACAGGAACTCTCCATGCAATACTGGCCAACCCTTAATATGCAGTAGGCCTCAAGCCAGCAAAACACAATGCGCTATGTGAGGGAATGACATGCAGTGGGCTCACAGGACAGATGCCTGACTGTCAGTGATAGAGTCCCCTACCCCCAACACACTCATGTCTCCATACAACTGCATTCACAGTATGTCTGCAAGGTAATAGCAGCACACCACACAATCCCTGGGCTGTCACAATCAACCTGGTGATATGTACCAATTCCTCAATATGCAGGGATCAAAGTGCCATGTTTGTCTGTGGTTGATAGAAGTAAACTGCACTGTCTGGTGACTGTTGTGGCTTAGTGGGTAAGTGCATTACCATGGTTGATGGGGTACATGGTTCGAGACTGTCTGCACCTACTGTTTTGTATGTGAGCTACAGCTATGGTAGGAGTTCTACAGACTGCCCATATGTCAGCATTTCTTACTGCAAGAAAAAGGGACAAAAACAGACACAATGGAGTGACAGGAGTCCATGGATATTAACAGAACACATCCCTCAGTAACCTAGATGGTGGCTAGTAGAGTAGCAGGTTATAACAAGTCAGTGTAGCAGCAGGATATAAAGGCTGTCATGTAACTGTGTCAGTAGTTACAACAAGTCTGTGGGCACCATCCATACCCCACAAATGTACAGAGTTTAACAGAATGTCCATAGTTATGGCTCACATATCTGCTCTGTTTGTCATAACACTTGCAGTTTTCTGGCAAACTATTGGCAAATGACTAAAGGTTGCTGTGAGCAACTAATAACAGACAGGTGAGATGCAGACTTCATACCCATTGGAAAATGCATGCTAATACAAAACCATTCTACCAACTGTCTAGGTTTGTAAGAGCAATATTAAAATCATGTCCCCATGTTTGGGCCTATGTCCCCACTGTTATATATGGCCCTGTCCACATTAATGGCTGTAAGAGTATGAGAGGTTTGGGCAACATGTAGCCTTATAATAACAATACAAGACAAAACATCTGAGGAGCAGAGCAGGTGTATGGTCCACTGTGCTGGAAACCTGCAAAAAAGGTACAGTCAGAGGTGTAAAGTCCCTAACCCTGTGTGTGGTGTTACATCTCTTACACCAGTCATAGCATACCTACAACTACATAGAGCAGCAACTATGGACAAAGTCAGGAACTGGAGCAGGACAGGACAAAGGTCCATATATAAGGTGAAGGATAAACTACCGGCCAGACTAATGTAGAAAGTATAGAATACAAAAGTTTGTTTAGTAGCATAGGTTCCCTACAGTGTATGGAGTCAGTAACACAAATATCTATCAGCATTTCCTCACATCAGTCTATACTGATCTGCCACTGACGTACCAAGAAATCACAGTGCTAGGTAAAATGTACCAGACAAATTATGAAAAACTCTGTTCAGTCCAATACATGCTGTACACACCCTACATTTGGGTCAGATATTGCACACAGCACACAGCTACAAAATCCCTCAAGCAATATTTCAGGGAGGTGCTGGGCTGTTCCACCATGTCCAGCAGACAATTGGCTGCAGCACAAAAAATTCTGGACTGGAGTACAGGTAGTTCTGGCCGGAGTCCCATTGTAATTAATGATGGCCATACTGGGCATGATCCTACACTTGGCTAATTTCAGCCCATGTCTGAACCCACATCTGACTATAGAACTGTGATGTCCATATATCTCTGTGCATACAGACAGCTATGTATACCTCAGCTGTCTCTCCCTATCCCCATCAGGCATGATTACCCTTATCTATCTGTATGTGGCACATATAAGATATATCTGGATGTGTTGTGGGTAATATAGACACACACACACACACACACACACACACACACACACACACACACACACACACACACACACACACACACACACATATATATATATATATATATATATATATATATATATATATATATATATATATATATATATATATATATATATATATATATATATATATATATATATATATATATATATATATATATATATATATATATATATATATAGAGAGAGAGAGAGAGAGAAAGAGAGAGGCATACAGGGTGGAGAGAGACAGAGAGAGAGACCCAGTAAGGCATAGTGTGATGTAGTGCTGCAGCCACTCATACGCCACTTGTAACCAGTGGCGCATGCAAATAGCTTGGTGAGCAGTAGTGCATAGGTAGGAGTTCTAATCTCCTATTGGCTGCCTTGTGTGTGTGTGTGTCTGTGTATATATTCCACATACAGCAGAATACACATGCCCAACAGACCTACGTCTGTGCAATGGTCACTCATTTTATGGCCCTGTAACTACTGCCCTTCACATCAATTGCCTCCCTGTCAGCTGCTAATAATGTTATCCACCCCACCACCAGTGGCAGACACTATCCAAATGCATAGTCTCTGTGGTGCATGAGATAACTACATAGCATGATAGTGTAAACAGCTGCATAGGTAGTGGTTCTAATCCGATCAACAGCAACTCAATGAGCATGTATGTAAATATATCCCCTTGCAATTGTGTGTAGTTCCTGTCTCTGTATGCATAATGCTAATACATTTTAAAACCTGTGCCTACCTGTGAATCCCATGATTGGCCTACTTTACGTGGCCTACTAATGTCATCAACCTTAGATGCACAGTTAGACACTCTCCAAAGGTATAAGATTTGTGTCGCATGTGAGAAGTACTTTGTACTATAGTGTAAACATCTCAGTAGGTAGGGGTTCGAATCCCAACAATGGCAACTCAGTGTGTGTGTGTAACTATACACCCTGTAGTGGTGTGTATGTCTTGACTATGTGTGTGCAATGCCAATACATTTTAAGGCCTGTTCCTCCTTGTTAACCCCCCATTGGATCACTTTACAAGGCCTGCTGCTGTCATTAACCTTAGATGCACTGTTAGACACTCTCCAGGTCCATACGCTCCGTGCCGCATGGAATATGTATGTAGTAATATAATGTATATACCTAGATAGGTAGGGGTTCTATTCCCAAAACAAGGAACTTTGTGAGTTTATGCATGTGAGAATGCATATCCCCTTACAGCAGTGGGGTTGTGTTATGCCCATTATCATACCTCTCAACCTTTTAGAGCAACAAATCTGGATAAGGTTATACATAAAAGTGGGACAAAGGCAAAATAATAGGGGCAATTTTTAAATATTGTTCTTACAAACAGAAATTTGATAGCATAACAGATTGTGCATTAGCATGAATTTTTGGAAGGGTATGAAGTCTGAAAATAAAATATCTGACATTATTGTCTGACTTCAGTCTTTAATGATTTCCACTAATTTGCCAGAAAACCATAATGTTATGAAAAATGGACCAAAAATATGTGGCAAACATCAGGACATTCTGCAGAAATCTGTACAGGTGAGAGGTATGGCCACCACCTGTCCCACCCTGAAGGTTGCAGTCCATGTGTGGCCAGGTGTGAGCTGTGAAAACAACTCAAACAATACAGAGACCCCAATAGTGTAGGACAACAAACATTTCTTAAAGTTGTGTAATAGTGGTATAAAGCAGTTATTGTACATCAGAAACACCTTAATGTTATGGGAAATAGCATAAGTTATGGAAATGAGACAAAAATAAAATGTCATACAGGAAGACCAAGAGAAGTCCTGTCCATTGCACTTGCTATGGATATGGCTTGTCATGCCATCTCTCACGATACTACAAGAAGTGCCCCACATTGCAGATTTCATAAGGTGGCAATCCTACTCTGTGTTGCATATGTCTGTGCAATATGTAGACATGTGGAGGCCCTGTGAGTAGCTGCTGACCCCAATGACCCACATGTATTGAGGCATGAATGCTAACTGCCACCACCCATATTTGGAGGTACTGCCTAAGGCTGTGGTGACTGTAAGTTGTGTGCTGTTTGTCACAGACCCACCAACTGATGTTAACACACTGCAACAGGGTCTTACATTGGATATGGAATGGTGGCAAGGCTCTGGTCTCAAGCTGAATGCAGAAAACAGCACCATTATACCACACAGCAAGGACATGCCCTCACTATTTCCCACATTAACAGCAACACCATAAGCTCACAACCTGTGTGGAGAGACTTGGGTACTCAGGTTGATAACACTGTTGCATTCAGCCATCAAGTAGCTTCAGTGGTCAGAAAAGCCTTGTACTTGGTTCACCACATAGGTAAAGGGAGTGCATCCAGATAAAAGGTGGATGTTGCCTCTGTATAGTCCTCAGTCAGTACAACAATAATGTAGTACCATTGCCCATTTGGTATGTACCTATCTAGATATGTGCAGCAACTGGAAAGACCATAGTGATACCCACAAAGGTAATCCATGGCCTCCAACATCTGATCCATGCAGGCAGCCTTGAATCAGTAGTGCCCTACTCGGTATTGGACAGATTGTCCACAGGCGGGCTGTGGCACACCTAGATGGCAATGTTGTGCCCAGCCCTTCCACAGCTGGCCCATATACGTCCATCTAACTCTTCACGCATTACCAGCATGACAGTACTGAATCTGATATGCAACATCAGTAAAACCTGTTGGAGAGACAGGTTTGTCTTCCAGTGGCTGCCCTTTCTCTGAAATGCACTTCACAGACATGTAAACAGAGTACCATGCAGACTCTTATCAAGTGCAGCAATGATGAGTGGATGGGAAACCACAAATCCATCCCAGGGGTTGCATCTGTGTCCCTCAATGACAGGGGCAATAGGTGATGATCAATGATTGTGTTGGGGATAAAGTAAGGGCTAGGTTTATAATGGACCCCGGGCCATTACCCTACTAACCTTCAATGATCCTATGAACCTGTGATCATGCGTAAATCCCAGGTGACATGCATTAGGAGTAGCATGCTGTGTCAAGGAGTATGCATGCAAGATTACACTGTCTGCCCCCATTGTCCCTCACACAATGTTCTACACATATGCACCTAGGTAACCATGCACATATACAGCCATACCTTGGCGATGTCACATTTCTTGGTTGCCACTATGCCATCCTGAGCTGCTGTATTGGCAGCAGGTCCCATCAGCATAGACACATAGACACCTGGAATAGAAACAGAATAAGGTCTGGGAGACAACAGTCAGTAATACTAACAGCAATACAGCATCATGGCACAAAGACGCATACACTTTGATGTGTACACATGACAATTGCCAGCAGACATCATCTTACAGGGCATAACACTACTGCACTGCAAACTGCCATTAAATGTACTATATTCACCCTGTATAGCAGACACATATTAGCATGTCTGTGCATTGATGGTATGGATGACAGGGATGTGGCACAGGTATCATCACATGCACAGGGTGTGGTTTGGGGGGCCAACAGACTAGGTTGCGCCACACAGTTGACATTGTGTGTGTGTGTGTGTGTGTGTGTGTGTGTGTGTGTGTGTGTGTGTGTGTGTGTGTGTGTGTGTGTGTGTGTGTGTGTGTGTGTGTGTGTGTGTGGAGGGATGGTTTTCAGCTGGGACATGGAGAGGAGCTGTGTGTGTCTGGTGGTGAACTGCATGTGACAGTGATGTCTGAGTGTGTGCATGCAGTCAAGACATGTGCCAGCCCTACATGAGGGTATGTTGGACAGCTGTGGACCATACATGGCAAAATGTACAGTTCACTGTTTCCGGCCATGAACACAGGAACTGGTTCTGCCAGAAGTGGCACTGGCACCCCTATGCCCAGGGCCAGATGCGGTACTACTTGCTCATGGTGACTGTTGTCTGCTGGGTCTGTGTCCCTCACGGGACTGCCAAGGACCATGTGCCCATGGCCTGCCACCTTGTGGTGTGGACAGCACCCTCCTTTTGGTAGTGCTGGTGGTACTGCCACTATGGGAGTGTGACTGTGCAAGGCCACATGAGCTGTCAGCTGATGTTGGTGTTGACCTACGTTCACATGTCTGACACCCTACTCACACCACATTTTCAAGCACAGACATTGCACGGTTAAGGACTGACACACTCTCACCCAACCGTCTATCTACTACATCAGCAAAATGACATAAGGTATCACCAATGCTGTGGATGGAGTCATGCATGCCAGACAGTGTGGCATCCATGACCCTGAGCATCTGTCTGGTGTACCATTCACAATGTACCTGTGCCTTCATGATGGACCAAAGCATACGTCGGGTGACAAGTGCTGTAAAACATCTGACAGGTACTGGATGGCCAGCAGTCCTCCTTCAAGCACCCCTGTTAATTTGCCTCTGTGGGATCTTGCCAGCTTTCTGGCTATGACTAGTGTTTACAGTCACAGAAGCCGTAGTCGCTACACTCTCCTGTTCCATGCCACCATCCTCTGACTGTCCAATATCTGTGGCAGCTTGGGACTGGGTATCTGTGGGCATACTGACTGTATGCAGGGACATAGGTGGAGGAAGTGGGATGTCAACCAATGGCACAGATTCAGACCCCATCAACCCCACCTGTGCCTCTTTATGGTGGCCATTATAACCAGAGTCTGATGAGACACTTGACACCAGGTTGTGAGGCGGACATACTCCAACCCCAATGGTCACCTGTGAGAGGAAGATAACATGACTACATTAATTCCTGCAATATAATGTCTGCTGATCAACATACACACACACACACACACATACACACACACATACACACACACACACACACACACATACACACACACATATATATATATATATATATATATATATATATATATATATATATATATATAGGTGAGGTGCCACAAATGCATTACACAGACCACACCTTATGACTGATGCCATGCACAACACACAAGCAGATCACAACAGACACACACAAGACAGGCCCTTAACAACATGCATTGCATCTATGTCATGTTAATGTTGCAAGTACTATACACCTATGAGATAAGTGACATGTCAGTGTGACAGACCTTCACCTACAACACAGTGCACCCATTTCCACAATAGTAATGCACCCATTTATAGCAGTCTCCCTACACCTTCACAAAAATATGTGCTAATATGTTACAGCACCTGCAAATATGCTACTATGATTACTGATGTAATGCACAGCAGTGCACCCCTCCACAAGTGAACGTGCATGCATTGTAATATAGCTAGACTTAACAGTTGTGGGCACATTAAACTGGCAGCCCTTAACATCCATAGGATATAGATGAGCCATAAGAAAACAGTTCCACATTCACCGGCAACAGGAGGATGGACCCTAGCCACACCAGGGCTACCTATGGATGTGTGGGGGAGAGGCATTGTCAGCAGACACAAATGTGGCATTGGTACAGGATAATATGTGTAGAAATCAACATGTACAGTACAAACTGTGATACTACCCACATATCTGACATTCACAATATATGTGCACACGTGTGCATTACAAATCCCCCCCCCCCACAAATGCAGACTGACCTAAAATATGTGTACAGGTATGCAGAGGCTGCCACTATGAATGCTATAGTAATAACATGATGATGACTGGAGGTTTACCTGGATGCTCCTCAGCTGTGGAAGCTGTGCCACCGACCTCCACAAAATATGGTGTGATAGATTATTGTTAACTGGTGGCTGAACCCTGGTTTTCAGGAACTCCTCTGTGGTCAAGAATGGTTGTTGTGTAGCAGGCCCTCCATTGGTGCCAACACAGTCCTTAGCCACAGCTGTGGTCCCTTGCCATGCATGAGTATTACATCAGTGGCACGGGGTCGGACATGCTCATAGCTCTTGTCGTGGTGGCCCACATGATTAACCGATGCTATGAGGTCTGCCCACAGTGCAGTGCACTTTTGCTGGATATGGCAGCTCCTTGGCAACAGTCCCTGGTGATGGAGTATCAGGGCATCAATTATGGCATCAGTCTCTGCTTCTGAGAAAGATAGATTCCTAAGGAGAGACATTCTTCCTGACAGACATGAAGAGGGGAATACATCACATGACCACATACATTGCTCACCATTATGTACACACCCTGAACATCCACATTTCCCAGCACTATCCACTGCTAACGTTCACATCATACCCCTACCATCTATCACCACAGTATGTATGTGGCTATCAGCATCATAGTGGCAATACATTATGCGTTGCCCTCCTGATCTTCAAATTCCCTGCTACTTGCTGCATGTCCTATATGGTGTTTAAATGCATGTTCATGTTGCACCTATTACTGCTTGCTCATAGCCTGTCTACATTGTATACAGTGGTGTCAGCCTCCTACTGTTGTAGTAAGCAGCTGGGCTGTAGGGCCACCACTTAGGTCTCCCTGGCCTTTCCCCTCAGATTCTGGAATATATGGCTGGACAAAGTCCTATGGTTTCCCCTGCCAGTCCGGTTGATATGGGCATCCTGGCACAGAGTAGCACCTGCATCATGTACAGAGATGGACAACCATCTACAAACACCACCAAGGAACATACTGTGTAAGAGATGCTATGACATTAGGAACCTAGAGTCCATGTTCTCTCCCTGTCAAGCCTGCATAACTGTCCCTGAACAGGTTGTCGAAACAATCAGTACATCTCACACACCACCCACACCTACACAACACACACATGCACATATATGCAGAGATCTTCAACATACACATCCACAAGCAAAGAAGACATTTGAGACAAAGCCACACGTGAACTCCACAGGCCTACACAGCACACACCATGCATAGCCACACACCTGTGTACCACAACCATGAAGATGTCACCACATATCAAATATATTACACATAGGAGACACCATTGTTAGACACACTGTTGTGCCTCTCACCAGGCTGTATATAGGTTCATAGGTTCATAGGTAGATACTAGGCTATCTGCCCTAAGGCATTTATAAGTCTAGCCAGAGTGTATTTGGCTTCCGCCTCCCTATTAGATTAACCTACTGTGCCTCTGTAAAGTAGGTCACAGAAGGTACCCTTTTAGGATTAGTTTACTGTGCCTTTGTCTAGCAGGGACACAGAAGAGATCCCAGGGGTGAATTTGCGATTTCCCATCCACACGTCAAGATTTCGCTTGAAGAGGGTGAGCGAGGGGCTAAGTCTAACATGAATTGGGATTCTATTCCAGAGTGAGGGGAGCCTCTGGGAAATTAATCTGTCCCTCCAGCATGTCCTATTTATTTTTGTGCTGATGTTTAGGTCCCTGGAGCGTGTAGCTCTAAGGGACTTGGATTTTTTGAGGTGGAGCATGTCCATTAAGTCTGGGTTTGACATGGCTTTGTACGTCAGGCATAGATCTCCTCTGAGTAGGTGGTAAGCAACTGAGTAGAGCTGGAGTTTCTTTAGTCGAGATGCATAGGACATCTGTTTGTAGCCAATGATCCTCTTGGTGAGGTACTTTTGGGGTCTCTCCAGTTGCTGCAGGTGTCTGGTAAGGTACATCCCAAAAGGGGCATTGTATTAAATTATGGGCCTGATGAGAGGGCACAATGACCTCTCTTGATCTAGATGCGAACCCTTTCATGATAAGGTGGGCTATATAGAAGGTCTTTCTAACCACTTTGGCAATGTGATTACCAAAGGAGAGATTACTATCTACGTTGGTCCCCAAATCTCTAATTACTTCTTCCGTACTTAATGGATTACCGCCTATGTGGTAATTTGTGGGCACCTTGTTTTTCCCAAAGGGGATGACTATGCACTTTTTTGCATTTAGCTTGAGGCCGTGGCTCTGGCACCAAGCATCCGTCTCTGTGAGACCCTTTTGGAGGATGCTTGTGTCAGCTGGAGATTCAATTATGGCCCCCAGTTTGCAGTCATCTGCGAACTTTGTCAGCCATAATCCCCCTGTGTTAGCCTGAACCTCAGAGAAGTATATACCGAACAAGAGAGGTCCCAGAACTGAGCCCTGTGGGATGCCACTTGTAACTGGTTTGGATTCGGACATGGCACCTGCGATTTTTATCATCAGGCCCCAAAGTGTGGGCAGTAATGCCATGGGGCATGGGTTTTTAGTATGTGGATAGTCACAGTTACGTGTGTGTCAGGTGACAGAATCTGCCATATTGCACACTTATCGCTGTCTCTCACCAACAGGTACTGTCATGAGTGTGTCACACTCCATGTTGGTGTGCCTGATCTGAGATGTACCTCCCTGGACTATATGCAGTGACGCATGAGTGAGCACACTCATTATGTGTCCCAGGCAGGTATGTCCCTAGCCTTATGCAGCAGTCTGCTGTCACCCAGACCAATGTCACAATACAATCAGAAAATGATTGACCTTAACATGTGGCCTGTTATCTTGTGATATTCCAGGGGGTTCCAGTACCTGAGAGCCTGGGATGATATGATCAACAGACCACGATGCTTTGCCAGAGATGGCTTCCATCTGTCTCAACTGGCCTTCACACATTTGGCAATGGTTCTCACCATCCCCATAGTGCCTTCATTAGGAAAAGTGGTAAGGTTAGCACTACCAACATACAACTACAGAGTAGCAGACATTGAAAGCCAGGCTGCTAACTGCTAGGAGTCTACATCTGACTCTGCCTGTGTGCAAGCATTCTTAACCCTGGGAAATGCTGACATCTGTGCAGTCACAGACACATGGTTCAAAGCTGCAGAGAGTACCCAAGCCTTACCTGGTCTACCATTCTATCATTAGACCCCAAAGTGTGGGCAGTAATGCCATGGGGCATGGGTTTTTAGTATATATGAGACACATACATTTCCATGCTGAACAGGCAGAAAGATGCACATGGTTCACTTCAGGGCAGTTCACCATTGCCAACACACCTATGCAAACCATAGCTAGCTACAGGAAAGCACATGTGACCAGGAAGCCCATTCTGCCTATACGGACCTCATTAACTGTAGTAGGATTTAGGTCTGTAGCCTGATCCTGGGTTATTTGAACAACCCAAACATACATTGGAAGATGTACCCATACCATAAAACAATTGGCCAGAGAGCCATCAATACTGGAATTGCAAACACCATGGTGTAGTTGGGGCTACCCACACATGAGATGAGGGTGTGCTGGAAATGAAATTATACAAAATGGGTTACCACTGCAGCATCCATACAGTGTTATCCTCCATGGCAAAGCAACCATCATGCAGTCATGTTTGCAGTCACCATCTCCCACAATACCCCTCTAGCTAAGGTCTGACAAACAAACACTCCCAATGTGAAATACAGCCTCCTGTGGGGTGGTATACACAGTTTCACAGCCCCCAACCCCTATGTAAGAACTGGCACCAATATTCACACATACATGCAAGCGCTATATGTCCATTTGTATAGATGCATGAAGTCAGGTATACACGACAGAATGACATCATCCTCTGCAAAGATAATGTCAATAACAAGGATGACATACCACCATCTGAGACATAGTAAGAGCAGGTACCCATTTTGGAGCAATGCCTCCTTTGTGTGAACAAGTGAATGGGATCACTCCTAGAAACCCGCACAGCAAACACAGAGCCCACATTGTCGACATCCACTACAATCATCTCCCCTTCTGCACATATGTCTGCAACATTAGAGGAAGCACTTAAATCTGTTCCCTTGGGGTGGACAAGGACACCACCTATACCAGTACTGTAGGTCTAGCATACTTGATGCCTGACAGAGTCAGTGTAGGCTTTGCCCCCTGTCCCCCCATCAGTACATCAGGACATCCCTAGTACCTGTCACCTTCTCCTATATATATAATGATCCATCTGATTTTTTCCTGCTCTGTAAAATTTTTAATGTTACCTAATCTACTGTTTAACATTAAAAATTTTACAGAGCAGGAAGAAATCAGATGGATCATTCGTATGCAATCAGATAAAGGGAAAGGTCTAAATGACAGGACAACTATAAAACCATTTCTGAGAAATAGACCATTAAAACATAAATTATGAAGACTATACATATGTATTTAATATGCTTTTATAAGTCAAGAGGCATATTTATTTTATCAACATATATATATATATATATATATATATATATATATATATATATATATATATATATATATATATATATACAGATATTTAATATGAATCATTATTACTAAATTATATTAAACATTACTTCATATCTGAATGTTATAACTGCTATATGAATTTATTTTTTGAGATATTTATTATTTTTATACTTTATTAATGAATTTGTATAGTGCTTATTATTGAATATAATAGTTAACCAATGGATTAGTTACATGAAGATGAACGGATATAACATTACTAAATAACATATGTAATATTTAGGTTTTATAATGGTACAAATTATTGTACTGATGTTTATATTTTATAAATGTTTATATTTTAATATGAAATTCATTTGAGACTGTTTTTAATATAATATACATATATGAGGATTGAGTATGTCAACAATGAAATGAAATGTAATGCGTTATATACATTGACACTTTATAATGGTTAGTATTTCTTTAAGGCGGATTTTTGGCGCCAAGCTCTACTATTTAAATGTTTGTTTAATGAGAGAAAGCCATTTGTCTGAAGAAGGATTTGTTACAACCCAAAAGCGCACACATTAAGCTTTACCATTTTATTTATTTGCCTTTTATGGTGGAATAAAAAGTAATAATATTGCATTTGCCGTGGTGGTGTCCGGAAGTTTTGCTACGAGAATATTTAATCTACGTGCATATTTGGATTGACTGCATCCCCTCCATTGCTTTGCTCTACGAACATTTGGTGAGAATATTTAAGTGTTTTATCAGGACACTTTTAATCTACAGCTGCTTCTTTGTTTATTCATTCTTTGTATAATAGCTCAGTGGTGTTTTTCCACTTTCTTTAGCTAGCCTGTTATTTTTTTGATATACTGCGGATGCATATGGGACTTATGTTCCCATGCTTATGCAGTACATTAATGCTTTGGAAAGGAGAAAATTGAGAAGGAAAGGCCTCTGATGTTTCTTTATTAGGTACAAGAGAGACAGGGCAGAAAAACAAGGAAAATCAGGTATGTTTCTTTAGTTTTTCATAACATACCTGATTTTCCTTGCATTTTTGCCCCGTCTCTCTCTCATGCCTCTAAATTGTCTGGATTTCAGATTTTGTACTTCTTGACCTGAACCATAGCATATATTAATAGAAGAAATTCCAGGCTACCAGGATTTTTTTCTATTGGTATATGCTGGATTACAATGAGCATGCTGGATGGACTGACCAATCAGCATACACAAACTGATGTGGTGTAAATAATATTGTAATTACTATTGTGGTAGGTATGATGTGTTAAAATGATGTCTTTTAAATAATGCTGCATAGAAAATCTTTTATTTATTTTTTAAAAGAAAGACAGGCATGCCTCTGCATTAGGGAGGTTCCTTTAAATGGGACTGGTAATAAGCAGTTAACTTGTTAGTGTAGTTTATTAAAATAGAGGTATATGGCACAAGAGGTCAGAGGAGCTAACCTCTCAATGCATGGTGAACTTGTATCTGGAACAGTAGTTTTGGAAAATGTTCTTTGGAACTGAATAGACAACTAGTAGGAGGCAGAGATGGTCTATAGTTATTCTTCTGAGAATCTAGCCAAGACAACACTCTCTGAATTTATCTTTAGACCAGACCTGAACTTGTATGATAGACTGTAAATTCCAATTTTTATGCTAATGTATGTATGTATGTATGTATGTATGTATGTATGTATGTATGCATGTATTTATTTATTCATGTTAAAAAAAGGTTTGCACTACTATTTTACCTTTTTTCATAAAACCCAATTATTTATGAATAAAGTGACTCTGCCACCTTATACTAGATTCTTTATATATAAACATACATTTACATGCACATGCACACACACACACACAAACATATATATATATATATATATATATATATATATATATATATATATATATATATATATCTTAGCTGTATAGAAATAAATAAAGTTTTTGATACAGCTGGAACTTTAAATGAGGTGTTCATGAAGGAACCAACCACACATCTGAATTTACAAAAATATATTGGCATTTATGGTAGATAGTGGGCTTGGTAGGTGGTGGTGCTGCGGTAGCATTGTCGCCTCACAGTAAGACGCTGTCTGGTTCGATTCTCAGCTAGAGCGTCTTCTGTGTGGAGACATGCATGAATGGGCGTACCTTCGTTGAAGGTTGTGCATCAGGGCTGGTAACCCGGCACGTAAAAATCAACTACCAATCAATAGTGGACCGGAGTTCCACTGTGGTGACCCCTAACCGGGAAAAGCCAAAAGACACAACAAGTGGGCTTGGTAGCATTTTACATTTTTGGGATGGAAAAACACAGAAATCAACAACTTATCTTACATTATTGTTTACTGTTATAAACTTGTATTAGTTCCACACATGCTCATTTGTGATTAAATGTTGGGGTAAGCATTCCATGTTGCACAAGTAAAGTCCACATTGCATGGTTTACACAGATATACTTGTCGCTCAGATTGTTTTGCACATGTGAGTGCATGTTTTAGAATGATTCTCTGCTGCTCAAGTAATGGCACATTACATACTCTACATAGATATACTTCCAAAGATATACCAGTGTGTGATTGCATGATACAGGATCCAGTGTGTCCTCTGTAAGTCAAACTAACAGATTGGGAATTGTGTCTTGCATAGCGAGCAGTTCTTAGCCAAGTATAGGACAAAGATGCCTGCAAGCTAGTGTATGTGGCATTCTGCCACATTCTGGAGCCACAGCCTCCAACTGTTCTCCTTCCACCACTATAGGCCCCTGACAAAGGTCCAAGTATCAGAAAGTTGGATCATGATTTGCCTGATCTTTTAGGTATTTCGCCTACTGTAAATTCCTTGGTAAAACTACTTAACAAGGAACAACCAACATGGGTTAAAAAGTGCAGAAAATCAATTTAATTTAATTACCCATATATCCAAAACTTAAGCTCTCTCATCCCTTCAATATCTGGGACTTCATCAGAACTAAGTTGTAGTTCAAACAAATACCAATTTAGATGGTTCTCTTTTAAATCTGCACACACATCTAAAACATTTTATAAAGATACAATTCATACTTTCTAATAATTATGAACTAGTAGCTAAACAGTTATTAATATATTAAACCAAACAAGTGTGACTAACCACATAATTAAAATATATTTGATGTTAAAAAATCACAGTTTGGCTGCTCTTAACTTTAGAACTGCTTTGATAGATACATTTTCATTTAGACTTGGCTGGTATGAACACTTAACTTTAACTGCCATAAAAACTCTCTGTACTCCAATAAAATCTCCCAAATCCCTCCTCTAGGGTTTATAACTACTTGCTGTAATATGGCAAAACAAAATTTCTGAAAATCATTACACTTTAATGTATGTTAGTATATTCATGGTACACTTAGTAGTATCATATTAGTGCTTTTAAATTCTAACATTTAAAGCTCTTTTGGTTTTACCAACATAAAAAAACAGAACATACAGTACAAAGAGCTACCTAGACAATCCCTTTTGTTTTACAATTCCCTGGTTTCAGATAAGCAACTCATCAAAATGCATTGCCTAAAATAATTCTGTTTCTAAAATGTATTGACACTGCATGCTCCACACTTTCTCATACCGTGTGGCTTCTGTATTTCATAATGACTAGAAATCTTGTTAATTTCTAACATACTTTAAATGTTGTGTGCTGTTTTAAACACAATATGGGGCACATTTTCCAATAATGTAAAAGTTTTTTTGTCACATTTTAATATACATTTTAATATACTCCAATTTATTTTAATATTATAGTCCCAGAGTACTTATTGTATGGTACTGCTAACATAGTTTCAAACAATTTGACTTTATCCTTGTCAACCTGATGCTTTCTAATTTATTTCCTGAAAGGACAGTGTATTTAGTACCTTGCAACTTTAATACATTTTAACAAATCTCATCCAACATTCCTTTTGGGTGCCCTCTAATAAGGGACATACCAATAAGTTTTTCTTTTTTGACCATAAAAATGTTCTTTTCAGAGACCATCCTAGATAATCTAATTAACTACTTTTTTTCTTTATAAGGGTGCAAACTTTCATAATGTAAATAAGTGTTACTAAAAGCAGGTTTATGATAAATATTGGAGACAAAACATCCTTCTTTACTGACAGTAATATCTAATTAGTTTATGGTAGTGTAATCAACATGAAATGTAAATTTTAAAAAGTCAGTGAATGTGTTAATATCATTAATAAATTCTTCAACTTCTTTTAATGAACCATCCAATATAATCAGTTCTTCAATTTATTTTAATGAACCATCAAGTAATATCACTATATCATCCAAAGATCTGAGGTAGATTTTACAATGTCTGTAGAACTCAGAACCAAATAAATATTTATTTTCCAAAGATGTAAGAACTATGTGAATACTGGGGCACAACTCTCCCCTATGACTTCTCCTTTAATCTGTTTATATATTTCACCACCAAAAAATAAATTGTTGTTCAAAACCACAGCCATCATATCTACCAATAAGCTGAGCTTATCATTGATCAAAAGATTGCATTTAATAAGTGGGTCATGAAAATGATCTAAACCTATAGCTTGTAGTATACATGATGTGATGCCCCTGCCCTGGCCCAGTAATCAAGGAGCCTCAATCCTCTCCACTGGCAACAGTGAGGGACATACACAATGGGATGATGACAAGTACACACACAGTAAAGTACAGTTTCCCCTTAAGAGAACACAGGGGTCTATATTAGAACACCAAACTTTTAAAAGAGTGAACAGTGATTAATCGACCCTATGCAAGCAAAAGCTTACAATGTCAAAGTGTCAGAACAGCGATTTTTTTCCAAGGGAAAAAAAAATAGCTGTTCCAACAAAAAAAAAAAAAAAATAAAAAACAATTTCAAACATTACATTAAGTGGGGGCCTTTGCCCCCCACACACCCCTACTTAAATATACCAACTCCGAAAATGGCAAAGTTCCAAAGCGGCCAAGTGAATTCTTTCCCAGGGAAAGAATTTGCTTAACAGCCACTTAGATATTTTGCGTTTTCAGCCTTTTACGTTTGACCAAGACGCATTCAAACGAATGCATCATCAGTCTTCTAATATAGACCCAGAACACAGAGATCACAGTCAGTCTGGGAGTTGGTTTCTCCCTCTTTCTCCAGATCCCCAATAAGACTCCTCCAGTGACACAGCTATAGGATTAAGATCTCAGCTGTGTGGTCAAGCCAAGACCTCCAGCACCCTTTCTGTCCAACCAGTGCTTCGTGTCCCTGCCCAAGTAGCTGACACACACACACACACACACACACACACACACACACACACACACACACACACACACACACACACACACACACACACACACACACACACACTTTGAGATTTGATTTATATACAAACACAGAGACACTCCTTAGGAAGGCTGGCACAGGTTTACTAGCTATGCCCCCTTCTACCCAGACTATGAGGTAGTTATCACTGCCACCAACCCCTACTTATCAGCTACTTAAAAGTCCTTACAAAGGGTGGCCAATCCTACTGTGTAATGTTACTATTATCCAAATGGTAAGTGTGACCAAAACTAAGGCTATTTAGGAGGGCCTGTACAGTGTCACCAAATACATATGCAAGTACTCTAAAAGCATAAATATGTCTTATAACTATCAGCCATAAAGATAGGTTGAAATATATTTAATAACAAATAATAAAATAACAAGACGACACTCAAACAACACAGTAACTGCTGAGTTCAGAATCACAGGATTATTTTAAAACAACATTGCAGGACAGTCTCAAGTAAATGCAGAAAACATCTAAACTAATCTTTACTATATTCCTATCTATCTCTAAAAGAAATACTATGCCTAAATCTTACTTAGAGATAATGACAACATGCAGGCAGAAGTGCTGAATGGATGTTTCTATGTCCAAGACAAGATACAAAATGCCCAGTCTCTTTATCTGAGAGAGTTCTTAAATTAGTATCACATATTACTGCTGGGTTATCCTGGATGACATCACTCTGTCACCTGCCTTCAGTTCCCAGGCTAACAGAAACTAGGAATTGTATCATCTCTGTTTGAGAAGTACATATCTCTCAGATGTGCAGCTGCTAGGAAGCAATAAAACACTTTACATTTTAAACCTAGTAATTAAAATTTTAAAAATTTTAAAAATTTTCAAGACAATAGAAAAACGTCTAGCTCTAGACATTGTGCCTTCTTGCTGCATTGAAACTGAGAGATAACACAATCATAAAACACTTTGATTCCAACTTATTTTCCTTGAAGTTTTGCAAGTTAACTTTGTGTGTTCCAGCTTCTACTATTCAAACATACATTTGTGCAGGTATATAGTTTATATACATTTCTATTATTTTCCAGTAGGGTACACTGTGGTTACATTCTTGAAGCTCAGTACATAACATACAGTTCTCTTGCATTTGTAAGACTAGCATATGAATTATATTAATATTCACAAATAACATATGATTATTTACACAATTCCAGATAGCTGAGCTGGCAGTGTCACACATGAAAACAAGTTAGCCCTGTCTATAGTTAAAAAATAATCATCTCTACACCATAAATCTTGTTTTAACCTTTCCAACAGAGCACATGACTCCTTCAACATGTGCTTCAGTGCTTCAAATACTGAATTAAGTTCACGGTCTATGGAAACTATTAAGGAGTAGGTTTTTTACTTCTGTGCTGACACCATTGGCTTAAATGGGGGGTTTTAACATTGTTGTGTACCTTTGGAATAACAAATATGTTAGGGGTACAAGGGTTCCTGTTCTGCAAAACAAATGTCAACCATTGTAATCCACCCTTGAAATAAGTAACCGTCAATAGTTATGTATATTCTATAGGCTATATTTACCTTGTTTTTGGACACCTGAACATAACTTCCACCACAGTTAAGTATACTTGACATTGACTCAGAATAGTCTTCTGTATTGTATAATACTATCCTGCTGCCTTTTTTGGGATTCATTACTCATATTTTTCTATCACTAGTTAATTGTTTCAATAATTTATTTTCCTTCAGGAGTAAGGCTAAAATTTTTACAAACTCTGTCATTGCCCTGTTGTAACTCCCTGACTTCACTTTCACATACTTGTTTGAAAACTTGCAAAATAGGATTTAGTGGTGGCTTGAAAGCACTTTTCTTCTTTTGGGTCAAAACCTGAAAACTAGGCTGTTCAGAATTTTTATCAAGAAAAAACAAAGTTTAATTTTCTTATAAAAAGTCTTAATTCTACCATTACATCAGCAAAACCACTTAACATGAAAAAAACAACATGGCTTAAAAAGAGCAGAGAATCTATTTAATTTAATCTTCGTCAATATATCCAAAAGGTATATGCTTTTGTCCCCTCAGTATGCCCTCAATATCCACTTCATCAGAACTTAGTTGTAGTTCAAAAAATACTGAAGTAAATACGTGTCTCTTAAAGCTACAGACCCATCTAAACATTTTATAAAGATAAAATTCTTACTTTCTAATAATTATAAAGCAGTAACTAAATACTATTAATATGTTAAACCAAACAAATGTGACTAACAACATAACTAAAATATAATATTTGATGTTAAAAATCACAGTTTAGCTGCTCTTAACTGCACAACTGCGTTGATAAATATCTTTTCATTTAGACGTGGGGTAATGTGAGCACTTAACCTTAACTGCCATAAAAGCTCTCTGTACTCCAATAAAACCTCCCACATCCCTCCCCAAGAGTCTGTAACTACTTGTTTTAATATGGCAAAACAAAATTTCTCAATGTAAAAACCAGAACATACAGTACAAACAGTAAAATCAACAATCCCTCCATCTACAGTCTTATGTGAGTAAGTCCATTCTGTGAGGAAGGTTGCAGTAATTGCCCTTGCCTGTTTTCAACAGAATTACTAGAATCATCCTTGCAGAGCTTCTCTGAGTCTTTAAAAGGACTCTGATTATTAGAGAAATTGATGGAAATGCATACAGGAACATTCCCATCTAATGGAATGAAAAGACATCTGTCTTCCAGGCCCATGTGGTATTGTCTGTGATTACTAGCAGAGGGCCTGGGATCTAGGGGTGATTTAAAGATGTGAGTGCATTAATCAATGCCATCATTTCCTTGACAGTTATGCACTTCA
The DNA here is from genome assembly GCF_019279795.1 of Protopterus annectens. NCBI lineage: Eukaryota > Metazoa > Chordata > Ceratodontiformes > Protopteridae > Protopterus > Protopterus annectens. The sequence goes on along the minus strand of NC_056744.1, from coordinate 1,290,763,171 downwards.
GTTTGTTTTGCTGATTCCACAGACCCTGAGCCTTCAGCCATTAGGGTACAGCTCCCTGTACAAAATCTGATGCATCTGCACTTATAGACTGAGTTAGGGATGAAAGTATCTAAAGAAGACTCTGTTTGAGCGACAACTGATTCAACCACCAATGAATCTTCTTCTTGACAAAAGTCAGAACCTGGGTCTGAAACGGTATGGGGTGGTTTGTGGTGAGTCCACATAGATTTGAGAATGACATGATTTTTTCCCACATAACTAGAGGAGACATAAAAACAGTGCAGGCAATGAAACCTAGAATCTTGAGGATACACCCTGACTGTTCAGATACTGGAGAATACCAGGAATAATTTCTTGCAGAACTCTACTTTCATGAGGAAGAAATGCCATTATAGTGGATGTATCCAGGCGACACTCTAGAAACATTGTCTTATCAAATGTAATGAGTGAATTTTTCAAGTTTCTCTTAAAATACTAGACTGAGAAATAAGTTTTTTGATAAAGGGAAGAGATTCCTGACAGTCTGAAAAATAATCTACAAACATACAGCAGTCATCTAAATATGGAAACATATGAATCCTGTGTAGCCTGTAATGGGTTACAGGTGCTAGACACTTTGTGAACATATTTGGAGCTAGTGACAACCCAAAGGCTAAAACAGAATGCTGAAAATCTGAACCAAACACAGAAAAATCTTTAACAAATCTCTGAAATTTTTGAGAATTGGAATGTGATTATAGTCATATTGTATGTCTAGACTTACCAAGAAACTGTAAAGTGGAATGAAAGGTACCAGAGATTGTAGTGACAGTATTTTGAATTTTGGAATCTTTGTGTGAAGATTTAGAAAAGAAAAATCTAAGATTGGGCTCCAGTGTCCCACTTTTATTGGCAACAGAAACATTATTGAGTAAAACCTTTTTTGTCTGATCTAAAAGTATAGATGCTATGACTCATTGGTACAGCACTTGATCCACACTAGGAGGAAACAATGAGCTTTAATGGGCTGGATCCTGTAGGATCCCTTGAAAAGAAGTAATGGAGTTCCACTGTCAGTTGTACCCTTTTTGAATGATTCTGAGAATCCAGGTATCAGACATTATCCAGTAACATAGAGGAAAGTTAAGAATTAGACTTTGGGGTAGTTTTACTGGGTTGCCAGTGTGGGGGAAGGAACAGGGAGAAAACAGAGAAGGTCATTATTCTCAATCTGCTTTGGTGGATTTCTCTTGGGCTTGGGAGCACCCTCCTTTCTTTTTAAACCATTCTGACATTGATTTACTAATGCTTGTTTGCCTGTTTTTGTTTGAATTGCTTGTATTGTTTCCTGTTAAAAGATCATGGAATAGCAGGAAAGTTTCTACTGCATTTAGAAATAGAGGATTGAAAAATCTGAGCTACCCACTGAACAGGCTTTGATTAAATCTTTTGAGTACCTCAGTATGGGAAAGACCAAATAATAAATCCTTACCCAAAGGGGCATTCAGCAGCTCAGCTTTCCTATGTTCTGGACAATTCTGAAAGAATATCCATGCAAACTTTCTCTTTTCCTGAGCTGGTGGCAGTTGCTCTGGACATAAGAGCATTTAAGTGAATGTTTGATTAGTTGAAACACAGAGAAAAGTAAGGAATTCAAAGATATCTTGGTTTCAGACTGAGGAAGATCATCTATTAACTTTCTCATACTATTAAATGAATCCTATAAAAGGTTAGATATGAGCATGCTAGAGCAGGATCATGGTTAAATGGGGCCCTAGGCAGGGTAGTGGATCAGCCTCCCATAGCAGTCCCCCTAGCACCACCTCCCTCAGCCATGGCAGTGTCTCATTACTTGACTCTTTCTCCCTAGTTACCATTAATTGTCAGTGTGCATACTGTTTTATTCTTTACTTCTACAATGATTAGAAATATGTAAAACTTTTATTTCAAATTGTATAGCACAAACAATGATAGCCATTTGATAAACAAACCAATACAGTCTCACAATGAAAACAGACTTAGCATGACCAGTAAGCCTCTCTGCCCTTGAAACTCACATTCATTGAAATGGCATTGAAACTCACATTCAAAGAAAATGCATTTGGCCAATGGCAGATTAAGTTTACCTTTGGGATGTTTTCAAACCATAGGCCCCTTACACACATTTTTGGACTATTTTCATGCATGTACTTTGCATTATATTACTTGCATAATACAGCACCACTTGTTAGAGTATGTTTTTAATTTGTTTGAATGTTTATTTATTTAACATTTGTTTATTGGGAAAGTCCAATTGGGATAGAGCCCATTTTCATCAGAGGCCTGGGGAGAAATGCTCCAGTAGCATGTCTTTGTATTTTGGGAGGAAATTGGAGAACTCAGAGGAAACCCACATAAATGCATGGAGGACATACAGACTTTACACGGAAGCAGTGTTGTGCTAGTTACTTATAAAAGTAATACATTACTATTACTAGTTACATTTAAATGAAAGTAATATATTACTATTACTTATTACATTTCTAAAAAAGCAATATATTACTATTACTAGTTAATAACTAAAATAACTAGTTACTTTTGGGTTACTTTTACATAAGTTTAGTTTATCAATTCTTGTATTCTCATTTACTCAAACAGTACTTGTGTGTGAGGAATACATGCTTACTGCACATGAATACAAGTGTATTAAACTTGTATACAGTGTTACAATAATGAAGAATAGTATTTTATAGTTTACAAAGTCCTACAGACTAATCTTTATAGTCAGAGAGTCACAATTTAATACTTAAACCAAAGTACATATAGCCAGCAACACAAGCCCCATAACAAGTTACAACCCATCAAATTTTCAACAACATATATTATGCTAACCTGCTAAAACTAATGCTGAGGACGCAAAAATGCTTACAGAAAATGTCATATAGATTAACTGAAACTTGCCTGAAGCATGGCAATGCATGTGGTTTTCTGTAGTCCTGTGAAAAAGAATAGTAATAACACAACAGGTAACTGACACTTGCATACTAATCCTCTTAGAGGGGCTGTAAGTTAAATTTAGAAGTTATAGAAGTTAAATATAGAAGTGCCGCATCTGGTGACTATAAGGAACAACTGCAGCTGTGCACTTCATCCCTAGTAATCCTGTAATTCTAAAAAAAAAAGTAAATATGCGTGTCAGGACCCTTTTTCCAACACACACACACACACACACACACACACACACACACACACACACACACACACACACACACACCTGGGAAAGGCTAGCACAGATTTACCTGCTGTGTCCCATTCTGCCCAGAGTATAAGGTAGTTATTACCACTGCCAGACACTCCACAATCAGCTACTCTAAGGCTCTTAACAAAGGGTGTCCAATTATACTGTGTAATATTAATACTAATACAAATGGTAGTAGTTGACCAAGATGACTAGGCCTTCTGGAATGGCCCCCACACTGTCACTAAATAAATATAAGCACTCTCAAAGATTAAATACTTTCTACAATGATCAGCCACAATAAAAGTTTTAAATATATTTAATAATAAATAATAAAAGCACATGTAAATACAGAATATATCTTCACAGTAAACCACATAGTTCAAATCACAGGAAATACTGAAAATAATATTGATGGAAAGGTTCATACAAATAAAGAAAAATAATTTCTAAACTAAGCTTTACTATATTCCTGACTGAATCTAGGATAATTACAATTCCCTAATAACTTACTTTGATAGCGCAAGACACAATGAAATACATGAGCAGTCTTTCTAGTCAGGTTCCCCAAAACAGAATACTCCATCCTCAGAGATTACTCCCTGTAAAATATAATATCCAAGATGGCCAGTAGAATGATCTCATCCGGTCATCTGACTCTAGGTTCTCACAGTAACCCCCTTTGCAACTGAGACAGGAAACCACCATAGATTGCTACAATACATATCTACATGTTTATGGCAGTGCTAGAGGCCTTCCCTCCCCTTAATGAGCTAATGAAACAAAGGCTTCTTCCAGACCCACCTTCTCTGGTCCTATCCAGCACAATGGGGTGATGTTTTAATGGTTTAAAAGCTCACTTACATTCCCCTTATTTTTCTTAAAATAATCTAGCTGGTTAACCTTTGCTGTCCCTGTGTCCTCTATTAAAACATGTACATTTAATTCAGTTATAGTGATACATGTACATTTCTTTTCATTGCAGCAAGGTGCACTGTTGATACATTTTAACACAAGCAAACTCACAAATACATTTTCAGCACAAGCAGCTCTACAAATCAGTCTGATATACAAATGATATATAATTATTTCCAAAATTCCAGCTAGCTGTGTTGGCACAAGTCATACATCCACTACCCTACTTCTTCCAGCTGGCAGTACCTCAATTATCACTTATGGTATTAAGGGATGGGGTTTGGCAGCCTGGGATAGTTTTGTGCATCAAGCAGTCCTAATGCCTCAAATGTTTCTGTAGCTAGTACCCTTCAGGAAGAGATCACTATTTTGTACCCAAGAGAATTATTATGAATGATTTCAGCTACCTAAGATAGGACTGACTGGAACACATTACATGTATCCTTTTATTACGCACCCTTCACTGACATGTTGTTAATTTTATTCAGCATGTAAAAGATCCAACAACAGATGTGCATTGCTACAAATGCAGCAAAACCCTCATATAAAATAAACCAGCAACATTCCTCCACTGGTGCTCCTAAACAATTCTGGAGGACATTAAAATGATGATAGCAGCCTATCACCAACATTTAGCAATCTCAACCACTTTAGCATAGGGTTTTCTGACAGTATAAAAACCCTTACGTTTATAGCAGCTAAACCCACAAATCCTCATAACACACAATCACACATTACCATACCTGACTATATTTTAAATATGTGAACTCCCTCCCTTCTGTATTGAAGCCATTACCTCCAAACAGGTGCATGAAACACTGGAAAATGTTAATATTCATAAATCAGTTAAATATTCACCACTTTACCTTAAATGCATTCATATGTCAGCATGATACATAAACAAACCATTGCAACAAGTTCATAATCTAATCCTTGCCACATTATTCCTTACATCTGGCAATATGCTAAAATTGTCCTAACCTTTAAAACTAGAAATATTCATTGGCATCAGACTTTAGACTAATAACCATACTTTGCCCTTTAGATAAAATAAAGGAGAAGCTATTCTACAATCAATTAATAAATTACATTTCAAAACATGACTTGTCTAAAAACAGCATAGGTTCCAGAACATATATAATACCCAAACAACCCTTTGTTACAGTAACTAATTATATTTATAAGGTAATGGAACAAAGGAAAATTAATAATAGTCCTTTCACTGACCTAAACTGGACATTTAAATTTGTCAACCATGGCCTCGCATACAAGTTACTAGCTACTTTTGTTATCAGTGTCAGTGCTATAAAATTATTTTCTACTTTCCTGCAAAATAAAATGTTGACAGATAATCATGGAGACAATATTTCAGAAAATGGTGTCTTCTCACCTAGAGTACCACAAGGCTTGATCTTAGGATGTTTTCTCAATTTTCATCAATAACTTAGCATCCAACTTTCTAGATCTAAACTGTACACTGTGTCTAAAGGGAACAGCTAGGCATACTCAATGTACTCAAATCAGTATGTTTTTTGTGAGCAACCCAGAGAAACCTTATGATTCAAAAAGCTCAGAATATTTAAAACAATCTAAGTTAGTGCCTGCAAACCAGATCTGTAAGAAACCATGATTATGTAACAGAAATGCACCTCTAAAATAATCTTTTTATATTTATAAATAATTGTCTCCATTTCACAAAGTAAACATGTAAGTGATTTATGGGTTGTGTACATTTTTACATGACAGTTTGCTGTTGGGAGAAACACCACGAGTTCCGAATATAAAATCTATATGTTCCATATGCACTGCTCAGTACTTATGATATCACTGTACTCAGCTCTGCCTACATTCTTTGGAAACTATAAAATAACCCAACAAAGAATTTTGTTTTTGGTTAACTGAAGTGAACTTAATGATTAACTGTAAAATATCTGTATATATATATATATATATATATATATATATATATATATACACATATGTGTGTGTGTGTGTGTGTGTGTGTGTGCGTGTGTGTGTGTGTGTGTATTGAGTACTACTCAAAAAATCAAAATGAACTATCCTTAACCATTCCTAATCAGCTTTGAACACTTCTATCAGCTGTGACACAGAAACAATCTGTGAAGTTAACATGCAGTTTCTGAAGTAAAACTAGTCTGCAGCTCTAATTAGTATCATCAGATTTATTAAGTGCAATTCATCACCTTTTCCTCCAAAAGTCACCAGCTTCAGGAGGGGTTAAGAGGGACAGAGCTACAATCAGAGTCAAGATCGGGGAACAAACAGCTGAGAAATATGCATCACGCAAAATTTTTTCTTTTAACTAATGTTGCATCCTCAATCTCCTGAAAGCTATACCATTTTTCCTAACCACTGTCTATCTTGCAGGAAAGTGAGATGTATAGTAACTTGAGTTATTTGTTTTTAAGTGATTAATACAGGAAGGAAAGTGTACATATTCACTTGTTCGCCTTTCTAGTTTTTAATAATTTCATGGATGTAGAGAAGCATTTATATTTTGCATTCAAACCTCGTGTTGCCCTTGCCAGCAATCTATCATTTGAAAAATATAGTCAACACTGAAATGTTGACTCTGTAGCATAAAGAAACAAACGTATCATATGCAAATATTTTCATTTATAAACATAAACAAATACTATTTTACAGCTGCACTCCTATCCCATAAATCCCATAAGCATGTTTGACATAGTTCTATATTGTTGTAAGCCTTAATTTAGACATAACTCATTTATACCATGTAAGCCCCACCACCAGTGGAATAATTTATTCAGCTAAAACCTGAACAATTATTAGCTTACCTGATTGTATATTTGTACAAATCAACTCTTTACTGCAAGCTGGTTTAGATGTACTGTTATATTACATTATTATGAATGTTAACAACTAATACCTGCAATTCAGTGTTGTTAGATCCAACAACAGCTAATCTCTCAACTCCTGGTGCGTGTGGGTGAAGTAACATTGCATTAATGTTAAACATCCATGGGTGGAAGTGGATGTCAACAGTCTGTGTGATGACACACAGATGGGATGTGAATGGACAGGAAAAGTGTCACCAATGCACAGACGTGATGTGAATGGATGGGAAAAGGTGCCACCTGGGGCAGACCACCCCTCACTCCCCCTCCCCCACTGCCTCCTACCTGATTAAGCAAAATTAAGTAACGCAAAAAGTAATGCACACTTGCGTTACTAGTTACTAAAAAAAGTAACTGATTACTATTACCGCATTACTGTATTGAAAAGTAATGTCTAATATTACTAGTTAGTAAAAAATGTAATACATTAGTGTAACGCATTACTTTTGCAACACGTTACTCCCATTACTGCACGGAAGGCACCCCAGCTGCGAAATGAACTGGAGAACCTCTTGCTGTGAGGCAACAATGCTAACTGCTGCACCACTGTGCAGCCCATTATTCAATGAAACAAAACATGAAATAATAATGACAAAACTACCCATTACAGAACATTTCAACCACAAAAGGCCACTCAAACTTTCTTCATTATAATCCACAAGTATCAGTCGATATACACAATCTCTACCGAAGTAAAAATCAACTGAATAATTCCACATTAAAGAAATCTATAACGAATCAAGATGTTGCTGCTGGCAAACAACTTTACATTTCAGTGTTTTTTGTATAAATTCAGAGACTGCTACTCTTGAAGAATAAACTGCCTATATTACATTAAAAAAATGGTAAGCCTGTAATATTCCAAAAGGGAATGGCAAGATGTTCACAGTTACTAGACATCTTGTCTAAAGAGGACACATTCAGGAGTAGGGCACCCCATGCCCTCTTAAAGGGGGAACTGCAATATCATCACTCAACCTACATGGTGTGGGAGTAGAATCCACAGCCTTCTGCACCCAAGGCAAGTATGCTAACTCTTGTACTATTAACACTGCCTTAATAAAAGCAATGATGAAGGCCATTTGCTAAACAAAACAGTTGTACGCTGAAAACAGACTTAGCATTAGGAACAATAAACATCTCTTCCTTGAATCTCAATATTCCTTGAATGCACATAAAGTCAACTTTCTTTGAAAATGTAAAGTCAACATTCATGCACAGGAAACTCAGCAGTCCTTGAAAATGAACAGAAACTCAACATTGTTTGATAATGGACAGAAACTCAACATTCTTTCAAAATGCACTAGAACTCTAAATTGTTTGAAAATATACAGAAACTCAACATTCTTTAAAAATGCGCTCAAACTCAGCAGTCCTTGAAATGCAATAATAATAGTTGGACAGTTTGTGTAGAGGATTCAAATTCCAGGGACCTGTATTCAAAGTATAAGGTTTGAGCTTGAATGAGTTAATCAACTTGTCATACCCAACTGGGGCATTTTGCTTATACACCCACACACCTCTGTGATTATTTCACAAAAGAAAAACTGTTCTCCATGTTCATCTAGAATGGCAACATCATTGCTCCATAATAAAAATCCAAATCCACACTCATCTCTTAAAAATAGTATGCTCCATTGCAATGTTTAAATCTGCATGTGTTATTCTAAAGATGCACATACAGACACTACTAAAAATGCACTCTGCATGCATCCTTAAAGAAGAAATGTAAGCTTTGTGGCAGCCCTTCCAGCTAGTGGGCTCCACCAAGGCAGTGGGCCTGAGGCGACTGCCTAAGTTTAGTGTTTTCAATGTTAGACTGGAAAAGGTATATAACTGTTTCCAAACCTAACAAAAGCTCTGCCATTGCGGCATGGTCAAGATGGTGAGCAGTTAACAGCTCTATTCTTTTGCTCTGCTTATTTTTAACATTCCTGACATGATTTTTCATAATAAGATTAACATTTTTATAAATAGTTGATAAAGATATAATTATTTATCCTTTTAACAAATATATCCAAAAAATCAAAATTATTATTTTTTTTCCTGTCAAAGTTATATTAATAGACTTTATTTCATTTGAAATGAGTCACTCTAGAACTACTTCTCAAGAAACTGCTACAATCTATTTTAGCAGCATTCATGACCTATCATTAAAAATGGACAAATTAGATAAAAAACAGACAAAATAAAAGAAGAGGGTAAAAACAAATAGCTTTATTGAATGACATAATAAAACAGCAATCTCTTCAAATCTCTGACATAGAAGATGCAATGAATGACTTAGATGATAGAATGGCTGCGAATGAAAACCGTATGGAGTTTGTGCTCAAATAAAATATGCTCTTTTTGGAAAAAATAGAGGATTTGGAAAATAGATCCAGAAGAAATAATATCAGAATTTATGGTATCCCAGAAAAAGAAGAAGTAAAAAATGGTTCAATTCCTAAATAATTGGATACAGAAGACTATGAACTTACATGAGGTTTTGTCTTTTGGTATAAAGACAGTTCGAATATCTCTTTCTAACTCTTCTTTAAAGAAATATCCTTCATTCTCAAGGTCAGTAATACCTATTTTTTTCTTGTCAAGAAAAGGACTTGGTGTTAAAAAGTACTTGGGCTAATTCTCTCATAAAATTTAAAGTATAACCACTATTCAATTTGATAATGACTATTCTTCAAATGTTATAGCAAAGAGAAAAGCATGTATTCTCTTGATAAAAAAATTAAAGAAGCTCAACATCAAAACACATCTTAAGTTTTTCTGCAAAAATGAAAATCTTTTTGTCAGATGGACTGAAAACTTTTAACACTCTAGAAAATGCTTTGGAATATACAAAGAAAAATAACATTATTGACAAAGTGAAAGAAATGCACTGGAGCTTGACTTCCTTAAAAAAATGATACTAGAAATAGATGGTCAACAATGGACAAAAATTGTAAAAAACTGAGACACAAGTGAAAACTCTTATATTTTATTTGTTACTGCTCATAAATAATGATTCTCCTGATGCTTTTAAGTGATACCCAAAGTCCTAATTCTGGTATTACTTAACATAAGGTAAATTATTCATTGAATTCCCTTACTATCTACTTTTAGATGTTTACTTTAATTTAAAGTTAGTAGGATTGCTAACGTTATTTATTTATATATATATATATATATATATATATATATATATATATATATATATATATATAAACTGTAGGTTTAGTGTGTTGTAGAATCTTGAAATACTGAAATCTCAAATTTCAGTATTTTGAAATTCTATAGCCAAAAGCTTTAAATCCCAAAACCCCAGAAATGCATAATATAAAATCTCGAACCTATACTACAAATACACCACACACACATACACACAATGTCCCCCCACAATCAAACATACAATCCTAAACTACAAACAAGCAGGGGGGCAAGCCCCCCTGCACCTCCCATGTGGGGGGGCTGGACCCCCCCACCCCTACTTATATATACTAACTCCGAGATCACACAATCACACACACAAAGGTTACTCACATCCACACATTTCATAGTCCCTTGCACACACACATCACAGCCACAACACACACTAACATACACTAAAGCTTCTAACCAACACACTTACACATACATACTTACCTGAATTTACACCTATCCAGTCACACACTGTAACACCAGAAGAGCTATTTCAACATCTCCAAACTTCTGGATTTTGAATTTCGCGCTTCTTGGGTTTCGCGATTTAAAGCTTTCAGCTATAGAATTTTGAAATACTGAAATTTGGGATTTCAGTATTTCGAGATTCTATAGTGAACCCATATATATATATATATATATATATATGGGATCGGTACAGATCCCCGAAGGAACTTTTCACTGAAGCACAAACAGCCGAGCATACTTCCGCGAAACTACATTTTACCAAAAAAGCACTTTTGCGGAAGTATGCCTGCAGCTAGAGGGAGTTGTGGGGGAATGACTGTTGTGGAGATCATACTACGGTAAAGATAAAGGAATATTCCCTTTTCTTCACTGTAGTGTGATCTCAGAGTGGGAATATTAAAGTATATTTATTGGGTTTTTTAATGCACTTTAACGAAAGTACTTTTTCTGTGAAAGTGCTTTCGTTAAAGTGTGTTCGGTGATTGTGGATTTGGACTATTAAAAGTTTATTCAATAGTCCTAGATCTATATATCTATATCTATCTATATATATATATTTATATATATATATATATATATATATATATATATATATATATATATATGTATAAATAGATATAGATAGATATAGATAAATATATCACTATTTGTGATGTTGGTGATGGGAATCTCACAGTAAATCAAAATAAATTGTTATTGGTCTAGGGTATACCTTATAATGGTCAGTGGTGTTTGTTGGGTTATTAGTCTTGCTCATAATGCATTATATTTATTTCTTGTCATTTGATGTTTATCTTTTTTTTTTATTTTTTTTTTTTTGTTCTTGTTTGCTTTTGGTCATGGGTTTGTGGTGTAGTGTAATTTGTTATATGCACTGCTGATGTTAGATGAAAATGTGCTGCTTCTTTAGTAATTTTGCTGTTAAATGCATTTATTTTTAAATCCACGATTACCTTTTAGTAGTTGCAAGATTTTTCAGATGAATAAACCACTAAACTTATGTTGTTTTCTCACTGCAATCATTTAAGGGATTCTTAGTTTTTTTAATTTTGTCATGAGCTTTTTGTAAAATAATGACAACTTGCATTAAACGCACTAGCGGATATGCATTAAAAATTAACTCTGACATTAGTTTTTCAACCTGGATGTACATAAGTTGGAATGTTAATACAGAATAGGATTGTATTCATGATGTTTTTTGCTTATAAAGATTAGGTAGATAAAGAATAGTGCATTTAATTTATAATATAAAAAGTTTAGTAAACATGGTTAATAGAAATTGAATTTAAAGGTGCAACTTAAATGCTTTATATTATGGAAATTGTAAACAGGAATGATGAGTTTGTGCTAGTGCTTTATTTAGTGGATCTTCAAAGATACAGACTTTTTTTCTTCTTATTATTTTTATTATATAGATGTGTTAGCTATATTGGTCATACGTTTCTTGTTTAAGCCGACACTTCAACATATGAGCATAAGTAGTCTAAAATATATTATAAATGTTTCAGTCAATATTAAAAGCTTGTATATTTGAAATGCTGATCAGGAGAGAGTATAAACAATACTTTAGATATTTCACAAGAGAATATATGGTTAACAGGTAAAGCAGAAATTGAACAAGAGTTAAATATAAAGAAGTAGGAAGATGGGAGGGGGAAAATGGGTCATTGTAGCGTCACACAGTTAAGATGGGTTGTGGTTTTGAAGTATTCTAATGTTTCTCAATGGTTTCAGTGTTTATGGAACAAATCATGAGAGAGATTAGTAGAGGTAGTCAAATATAAAGGTTGATTGGTTACTGTAGTAGACTGATGGCTGATTATGTAAAAAAGAGTAATAGTGTCTTGCTTTATATGGTATAGAAAGAGGAATACACATTAGTGTATATGATGTGCCATTATAGATGCACTTCAATGGATTTATATAGTTACCCTCCTAGTTAACTAGATTATGCTTTGCAAAGGATATTCTAGTGGTACAAATGATACACTAGACATGCCAATCCTCTGTATAGATGATATTTAATATGGTAATAACCCACATATGACATGGGAATCAAATCATCTCCACCACTTTTTTTTTTTTGAGATGACCCAAGAATCCCATCTGAAATTAGTGCTTTTATTCTGCTTTTAATAGAACCTCTTCAGAATCTATTAAAAGCAGAATAAAAGCCACTAATTTCAGATGTGATTATTGGTTCTTGCTCCTACAGTTTGAGAAGTTTGTTTTTTGTTTGTTTTATTATATTTCCTTGAGCAGTTTTAGTTTATTATTATTTTTCAACATGGAAGGATGTGAATCTTTATTAATAATTTTATAAGGTGACAAACTTGTGATAGACATCCAATAGAGTGGACTTTTACTCATATAAATATATATTAATATAATGGTTGCATAGTTGTTGAGGTGATTTTTTTGATTATTTGCTAATTGTTATACATATTGAATATGATGTATGTACACATGGTTGATTGTTTTATATGATAAAAATGCATTTTACAGTAATGTTATAATTCCAGTAGGGTTTTACCTTTATTTCACATGGATGTTTTATCAATATATGTTTATTTCTATTCTTTGAGAACTAAATAATAGAAATCTTGAGAATGATTATACTAGCTAAATTTCCCATTTTCCACTACATGTAAAGTAGTACATCCAGGTAGTAAATTATATATATATATATATATATATATATATATATATATATATATATATATATATATATATATATATGTATATGTAATGCTAAAAGTTTAATCCAGAGAGATCATAACATACATGGCAGTAATTGCTGAAATATTATTTTTCTACTGAAAATATCACTGGGTCTACTATTACATGGGCAGCTTTTTGCATTGTTTTACCTTGGACTGACTTTATTTATATTATTTGTATACAATATACATTTGATTTGCTTATTGCCAAGGGGAAAATGTGAAACTTTGCTTTATTTCAGTATAGTAAATGTATATAATAAATATATTTTTATTTTTGTTGTATTGAACAGATGTTCACTAAAAGTTTTTAAAATGTTAAATATAAATTGTTATATCTGTTATAAACATATGCCAGTACTCTCAATAGTTTGCACTACATGTGTATAAGTTCATTTATTTTAAGAAGCAGATGCCTTTGTTTGACATTTTGTGTTGATAATTAGTGATGTCGTTGAGTAGTTTGTATGATTGCTTCATCAAACTAGGAATTGTTAATTCCATGTTAGGGTGCAGTGTTATTAACTTATCACAATATTTGATAGTTGTTTTTGTGGTTTTGTCCATAACAAGATGTTTTAAATCTTTGTTTTCCATATTCATATTAGTTTCTCATCTATTAATTGTTATAATTTATCACATCAATGCCACGTTATAAACAATTGCCATTAAATGTTAATAGTTTGAATAATCTCTTAAAGACGGGTAGTCTATTTAACTATTTAAGATTACATAATGCTCATGTAGTTTTTTTTTTACAAGAAACTCGTTTACTTGACAATTAAATAAATAGATTAATTACAAAAGAATATTCAATCATAGGTGCTTCTTACTTTAAATTTAAAAGAAGAGGTACACTTATTTTATTGAAGAATTCCTCTGTAATGCCAACAATAGTCAATAATCTGATAAAAATTGTATGTTGTGTCTTGTGGTAGCTGAAATTATTAATAGAATATAAACCTTTGTTAGCTGTTATTGGATACCAGGAGTTGGAGCTAAAACTGAAAAAATTAATTTAGACATTATCACTTCATTTATGAATGGAGAGGTAATTGTGGCAGGTCATTTCAATTGCATTTTGTCAGAAAAAGACTACTTGTAGTAAGAAGCATAGAATTTTATTATCTACTAAACATTTATTATTTTTACTAATTCAATTAATTTTAATTTTATATATATATATATATATATATAAATATATATATATATATATATATATATATATATATATATATATATATACACACACACACACATATATATATATATATATATATATATATATATATATATATAGATATATATATATATATATACATATATATATATAGAGAGAGATATTTCACTCATTACTCTGATAGGTTTGGAGCTTAAACTAAATTTGATAAAAATTTTATTTCTAATGGTTTGCTCTCATGTATTGGCGATGTGTCAATAATATTTTGTCTTCTGTCTGACCATAAGGCAATTTTGTTTTGGTTTACACTAAAATCCAATAAACAAATTTATTGTAATAGACTCCCAGCATACACTGTTAAAATTAAAGGTTTTAAAGAATGTTTTTTTTTAAATGAGATACATCAATATTTAGAAATAAATGATAATAGAAAAGTTTCTGATGTTATTCTATGGGATTCATTAAAAGCGCATCTTAATGGTAGAATTACCAACCAGTACACATGAAAAAAAGGAATGGGATAAGGATATTCATATTTTACAGTCCAAAATAGATAAATTAAATTTATCTTTAAAACCAAATGATACTGTTTATCATGCTGAATTGAAAACTTTGAATTCAAAATATGTTGAGATAGTAAATTATAAAGTTGCCATTAATGTGGAAAAAATAAAATGTCATTCATATTCCTACAAATTTACATATATTAACTACTAGAGCAAAAATAAGTGAACTAAACCACTGTAAAGAAATCACTTGTTAATATGGAGGCAAAAGAAGAAAAGTAATAGAGTTAAATGAAATCCTGGAATGTTTTAGCAAGCATTATGAAAATGTTACTAACATAAATAATAATTTAATTAATAATTTAGTAGAAGCCTTTTTAAAAGATAATATACATCAGAAACTATATAGAGAGCAAGTTAGAAAACATGATAAATCAATTTCATTAAAGGAAATTAAAGATCAAATTAGAAAATTAAAAAAATAATAAAGCACCAGATATTGATGGAATTATACCTGAATTATATAAATTAATGCCAGATAATGCAGCAATATACTTTTAAAAACATTTTAAAAATATAATCCACATTTAATGTTGCCACATCCTGGAGATTTCCTCTAATATCACCTAATTTAAAGCAAGATAAAGAACCATCGTTATGTTCATCCTAGAAACCTATTTCACATTTAAATGTAGATTACACATTTTTATGTCTGTTTTAGCTAATGGAATTAATTTAATTTTACCAAGCATACTTAATGGTGATCAAATGAGATTTATTTTAAACCGACAGGTTCATAATAATATAATTAAGCGTATTATATTAATTGATTTTACTAATAATAATAAAACTTTCACTCATAAGTTTAGATTTTGGAAAGGCTTTTGATCCAGTGAATTGGTTATACTTATATAAAGTTCCTATACATTTTCATTAGAGTTTATAAATGTAATCACTCAACTTTATAATATTTCTTATCCCTTTGTTAAAACAGGATCTTATCTTTCTAGCTCCTTTACAGTTCTAAAGGGTAATAAGACTGTCTTCTGTTGTCTTTATTATTTGCTTTGGTTATAGGATCATAGGAGGTTACTAGGCTAATGGCCCTGGGGCCCTAATAGGCTTAGTCAAGAGTTTATCCCCAAAAAAGAAACCTCAGCCACCGCCTGTTGTCCCTGTCAATGAGGGACAAAGGTGGAACCCCTGGAACAAATTTGTGGTTTCCCATCCACTCATCAAGATTGTGCTTGAAGGGTGTCAGTGAGGTACTCTGTTTGACATGTATGGGAAGAGATGGTGCAGCCTCTGGGAGAAAAACTGTCTCTCCAGCAGGTTTTGTTGATGTTGCACATTAGATTTAGGTGTTTTGAGCAGATAATACTTGGAGTTAGACTTACAGACATGGAACATCTCTAGTAGGGCAGGGTCTGAGATTGCCTTGTAGGCGAGATACAGATCACCTCTGAGCAATCTGTACAATATCGAGTAGAGTGATAACTATTTGAGCCTGTCTGCATAGGACAGGTGCTACAGGCCATGGATTCTCTTTGTGAGGTATTTCTGTGGTCTTTCCAGATGGTGCAGATGTTTGGAGAGGTACATACCAAACGGGGGTTATATTCAATTATTGGCCTAATGAGGGAAGAGTACAGAGAGGTGATAACCTACTTTTTTCTGGATGCAATCCCTTTACTTATGAGATGAACCAAGTAAAAGTCTTTTCTGACCACTGCCGCTACATGATGATCGAATGTGAGATTGTTATCAACCTGAGTACCCAGGTCTCCCACCGCAGGTTGAGTACTAAGAGGGTTGCTGTTGATGGGGTAATCAGTAGGGGACATGTTTTTGCCAAATGGTATGATAATACTTTTTTTGCATTTAACTTAAGGCCATGACATTGGCACCAGTCATGTGTTGCTGTGAGACCCTCTTGCAGTATGTTAACATCATTTGGGGTGTCAATGACAGCACCCAACTTATAGTCATCTGCAAACCTGGTCAGCCACAGGCCCTTTGTCTTTGTCTGGACCTCTGAGAAATAGATTCCATACTGTAGGAGTCCCAGGACAGAACCCTGGGGAACACAACTAGTGACAGGACTGCAGTCAGAGGTGGTGGCCCCTATTTTGACCAGTTGGTCCTATCGGTGAGCCAGTTGGACACCCACCTGATGAGATAGGGATTTATACCAAGTTTAGTTAGCTTTTTGATGATGCCCGAGTGAGGGATTGCATCAAAGGCTTTGGCCAAGTCAAGGTAAGCTGTATGTGCTGACTTTCCCTCATCAAGAACCTTGGTGACAGTCTCAAAGAAGTCAACCAGGTTCAACAGGCAAGATCTGCACCTGACAGATCCAAACTGGGTGGGGTCAAGTGCTTGGAGATTGCCTATATCCTTGTCTATGAGATCAATAATAATAATATGCTCCATGGCCTTTATAGATCAGACTTGTTAAGCTAATAGGGCAATAGTTTCCTGGGTCAGTAGTGGCACCACCTTTGTGCTAGGGGATGACCATGGCAGTTCTCCACTCTGCTGGAATGAAGCCAGTAATTAGGCTGTAGTTGAATTGGATACTCAATGGTGAAACTAGTTCTTGCTGTAGATGGTGCAGAATACAGCCTTGGATACTATCAGGTCTCATGTAAGCTGTGTTCTTTGCCTTGGATAGGGCTTTTAAAACTTAATCCATGGAGATAAGGTAAAGGACAAGTATCGGGAATTTTGAATGGGCCATTGTGGGGGGATGGAGGGGTGAAGTTTGCACTGAACCTATCAGCTAGCAGGTTGGCTAAGTCAGCAGGATCAGAGTAAGTGGTACAATTAAGTACTAATTCGGAACAAACCTGGGCTTTGCTCTGGAGGTTCCTGATGTAGCTGAAGAAGGCATTGTGGTTTCCTTTTGTTTCAGAGGCTAGTTTCAATTCATAATTGGCTTTGGGGGATTTCACTAGTGATCTAATTTGCTTGTTGAGACTGAGGAGGGAGTTTGGAATTTGTTCCATTTTTATCCTTAGACAACAGTTTCTTCCTTTTGTTGTGAAGCCTGTTGCTAGAGGATGTCCACCAGACAGGTTTGTATTTCCTTGAGTAGCAGGTTTTAGTTCTGTTGGGTATGGCTGAATTCATGCAGTTGTACAGGTGCTTGTATACTGCACTGAAGTACTGTTCAGCATAGTTGTCTGCATCTTCTAAGGGGGTCATTGGTGTGAAGCTACTGATACCCTCCCTTAAGAAGTTTTAGTCAGCTTTTGAGAAGTTGTTTAGCCTGGTTAAAGCTGGGAAGGTTGAGTGGGATAGAAACTTTGAATGAGACAGACCAATGATCTGATCTCACCAGGGAAGAACATTACTATGGGAGTGGTGCAGCAGTCACCCATGTTGGCGAGAACCAAGTCCAGAATGTTATCTCCCCTTGTGGGGGATGAGATGAGCTGGTCTAGTGTGTTAGACTTGATGAAATCAAGGAATTATTGGGTGAGTGCATTAGTGCAGGAATAGTTCACCCAGTCTATGGTGGGGTAGTTGAAGTCACAAAGGATCAGGGTGTTAGGGGCTACCTTGATGAAGGAAAGTAAGTCCAGGTAGGAGGAGTGGGTGCCCTGAGTCATGGAGAGGGGTCTATAACTGGCTATAACTTGGGTGGATGTCTTGCCAACTGTGAGTTACACCTGGAGTAATTCCAGTGCATCATGCTATCAAACCAGTCTGGAGGTGTGCCTTTCCTTAATGAAGATGGGGACTCCACCACCCTTAGTCTTTCCTACCTTGTTTTAGGGTCAGAAAATGTGGAATGAAGTATAACCTCATAAGGCAGGGGTGCACTCTACAGCCCTGAACCAAGTTTCCATGACTGCACAGACATCGGCATCTTCCAATGTGAGGAGATCCTCCAGTGAGTGCATTTTCAGGTTAAGGCTCCTAGCATTAAGCAGCATGACCTTCAATTTGCTTTTTGACAGATCTTTTATGTTGGAAGATTTGCATTTGGGACATAGCCTAAAAAAGGCACAATGGTGGAGGCAAAAGCCTTGGCCAAGATCCGGAACCCCAGGGATGACAGGTGGAGGCCATCTCTGGCAAAATATTGAGGCCTGTCAACCATGTCATCCCAGGCAGACAGATACTGGATCCCCTTGGAAAGACACCAGAAACTAAACCAATTGTTGAAGTCAATTATTGTTTGTTGGTATTGTGGTATCATTCTTGGTGAAGGTAGGATGCTGCGTAGGGCTAGGGTCATACCTGCCTGGGACACATACTGAGAGAGCTCAATCATTTTTCTCTTCATATAGCCCAGGGAGGTACATCTCAGGTTATTCACACCAACATAGAGTCTTTTGTAAAAACATATCAGATCAAATCAAAATATTGTTGGTATTTCAATATATGATAATGTCACTTCCAAATATATAGCTTTTTGCAGATGACATGTTACTTACAATTGGCAATACTGAAGACTCATTAATTGATGTTGTTAATGGTATGCAAGATTTTGAAACATTCTCTAGTCTATGTTTTAATAATAAGATAAACATTTTATTAATTAAAAAATGTTAAATAATTCAACTAAAAAGCACAGTCATTTTTATTGGGATAACACAGAAATTAAATATCTTGATATTATGGTAACATCAAATTGTAAGGACTTACCCCAGGATTCAATAAACTATGTGTAGGCTGTTTAGAGACTGCACAAAGTGTATCCATGTACACAGCCACAGAGTGCCATTGCTAGTGTGTACTGCATATTCATGATGCTCACCACACCTAAGGGAGGTTGAGCAGTGAGTCCCAGTAACACTGGCCACGAAACTTCGCAGAACAGCACTGATAATGAATCCATGTAAGCAGTGATGGTCCGTCCTCATCACACATCAGCAAAAGAGTATGCAGTACATCCACCCATCCCAAATAACTATCTGAAATCCACAAATCTTCTCCCATCATGTGTTATTTTATTTTTTTTTAGTCTTCCCGCATGTTTGTGCAACACAAAGTGGTGCTTGCATTTGCTTATTGTGTTTGCGCAATGAGACCACCCATGTATCAGACATGACCCGGACATCTAAAAATAGATCAGGAAGCTTTCAATAAATATAAGTGTACAATGTTGTGTGACACACAAACCCTGTAAGTGGAACTGCTCTATGCTCATGCATTGGAAGGCATAACAACTAGTAAAACAACAGTAATGATGTCACTACCCTTATGGTGACATGGGTAAAGTGTCAGACTAAAGTGCAGATGGTCCTGGGCTCCAATCCAAAGAATGCATATTTTTTATATGATGGGTTGACATTGCAGCGTATCCAAATAAATTGTTAATTTAAGGAAATAACCATGGAATTGTCTGGGGGATGGTTTCTCCAATATTTTAGAAAAAGATGTGTGCTGCTTAGTATCGCTCAAATATCAGTTTGGTCTTATACATATATTTATACACTATAGGGTTTGCACGATAGTAAGTGGCATGCAACATTTTCAAATGTATCAGCTTGTATACAGTGCTCACTGTCAGCACGTGCAAATGGTGGAAAACCATGGTATTTAAAGGGGAAATACCGGGAATTGCACTTTATACATTGAGGTTTGACTTGTGCAGCAATGGCCGGAGCAGGTGAAGGTGAGCGCTTTAGAGCACAGCAATGGGGTGTCCAGGAGTTCAAGGTTTTTATCGGGCTCTTGGTTAGGGATCATGGCCCACACCTGTTGCAGGAGGATTATACTGGCACCCACTACAAAGTGGAAGCCTGGGATAGTTTGGCAAGGGCACTTAATGTAACTGGTATCCTCCACACCAGTGAACAATGTTGTCACCACAATGACAACCTCTGTAGGAGAAAAAGGGATACCCTTGATCAGTAGATCAGGGATTGCCAGGTGGGGAACACCCCACTGATATGTAAGTATACTTTACATGTATTACTTGACAATATTGAAGCTTGGTATGGTAACCACTGGTATTCATTACTGCTTTTTATTTTCCCTTTTTTCACAGCTGCAGAAGAGAGGGTCTTGAATGTGAGGTCCCACACTAGGTGACTGGAGTGGATAAGACAAACATGTAGTAAGTAAGAATAATTAAATAAAGCACTCTTATTGCAACCTTAACAGTTATGGATGGACTATTAGCTATATAATACTATGTTATGATTTTGGAAAAGCATATCTGTACAGTACCTTTAAATTCTACTTATATTTGCTGAAAATCCAGATTTAAGAATCGCTATTTTGCCCTGGTTATTAAGAATCACTATTTTGCCCTGGTTATTGTAGGGTTCACGGTTGTCTGGCAAGTACGTAATGTAGACATAAATAAATAAATGAGTGTGGAAACGTTATGTTAACTCAAATTCTATGCAACTTACCATGTGTGTAATAGCAAAATTTGCAATATGTTCCTAATTATGGGTTCTTGTACACCCAATATGTAATGATATGTCCAGATATCTTGCTCAAAAAGGTGGAGAGGTGTGGTCTGAAATGCAAAGCAACAGTTGCACCTTCTCAGATAACAATTACCATGAGTTTATAAAGTTTAAAAAGGAGTGTTTGCATTATGTTGTATTTCAATGGAAAAGTACATTATTACAGTAGACACTGTTTGTGGGTTCTAATACCACACTCCCCAGATATATAAATCATCTGATTACAATACTGTGTTAGCTTTTCATCAATAAAACTTACAGCACTGTTATGTAATCAACATTATAACATTTAAAATGCCAACCCCCACAAGTGTGGCTTCAATGGCCTGCTGTCACATGTAATCACTGTACATTTAGTCCAAGTAATAAAGGAATTTCTTAGCAGCTGTTATTGTTTAAAGAAGACTGTAACTGGAAACAATAAAGTTATTTTTGAAAGCTTGTTGTATAATGTGTGAAGTTGCTAATGTTCTCCTTTTTTCTCTCACCCCACCCCATATCTTCTTTTGGTTATTTATGTAGTACTTATTTTTATTATGATTTATTTCTTATTATTACAATAATATTTCATTAATCATATTTACATTATTATATCATTTTTACAACCTTTTATGTTTTGTTTATGTATTATTTTATCTTGTGTTCATGCTAACTTTCATGTATCAGTCTGTATTAATATTATTTTTTTATAATTTTTGTTATAATTTTTTTCTTTTTGTAAAGTCCTTAAATTTGTTTCATGTTTTATTTAATTTTGGTTCCTGTTTTTTCTTTATATTATTACTACAGCACAACAGGGTAGGCCGGTTCCTGGTGATTCGCCTATGCTCAATCCACCAGCTGCAGCACCAAGGCCCAGCACTTTTGGGCTGCCATCTGTTGGCACTCCCTTTGCTACCCCTGCCCTACCTGGACCCTCAGGTAAATCTGGCTTAAGGGCCAGGTGTGCATTCCCCCTAGGAGAAGAGGAGGGAAGGGTGGTTACATCATCCATGTGGAATTGTCAGATGTGGTGTGTAGGATTGTGCACCAGGCTCTGGACACATGTCTATACCTGATGAAGAACATGCTGTCCATCCTTGTATGGCACACAGGACGTAGGCCAAGACATTTGCCACTACAGCCACTGGTGCAGTGATTGAACAGTGCTGACAGTTGAGGGGCTGAGGACTTGAGTCACACTGTTACCATGCTGATGTCCATGGGACCTCATTTCCTCCACCCCCATCCCAACCAAGGTATTCACCCCCTCTTCTGTCATTCATTGGCACTGTCCTTGTCTTGTTTGTCTGTAAATGCTTCCTCACCTTCCCAACTTGCCTGTCCCAGACTTGCCTATGTCCCTCACTTAACATTCCATGCTCTCCTTTAAAAAAAAAAAACAAAAGGGCATCTGCCCCCCCCCAAAAAAAAAAAAATATATATATATATATATATATATATATATATATATATATATATATATATATATATATATATAGGTTTACTATCACAATGCCGACGTGCAATTGCACGGCTATGAAGTATTCGAACAACAGATGTTCGAATACTTCATAGTTCGGCAGGTGATATGAGTGAACGGTATCATTGCGAATGGACTGTGCATTCGCAATTATAACGTTCGCTCATGTGAGGGGATCACGGTACAGTGTGGTTAGGGAAATACATCCCTTTCCTCACTGTAATGCAATCTTAGAGTTGGAATATTAAGTTAGGGGGGTGTGGGGGGTGCAGGGGGGCTTGCCCCCCTGCATAACTGTGAGTTTAGGCTAGTTAGGTAGAGAGTTACGTGACGGGTGGGAGTGCTGCAATACACAGCTGTTTTCGACATTAGGGTTGTTGTCTGAAACATCATTTCCGATGTTTAAATTCGAAAATTCAGACACGTTTTATTCTGATTTTCGAATTTATGATAGTAAACCATATATATATATATATATATATATATATATATATATTGTCCCATACATACATCTCCATTTTGCAAATATGTGTACCTGACACACCTAATGTGATCTAATTGGCTTCACAATCAATTATGTTGTTCTCACCACTCTTTCTGGAGGTGGAAGTCCAAATACGTCTTAAAATATGTACATGTGCCGAGTTGTTACTGCTGAAGAAATGGATAGCTATGGTTATTCCCTACACCCTTCCTGCACATTCCTACCTTCCTGTCACTTTTTTTTTCCCCCTGCTTGCTCCCGATTTCACCACTGTCATATCATCCCCTGCTTAATTGTGAGGTCACCAGTGGTGGGCCTGCAGCAGAAGAACCCTTAAGCACCACCGAAGAATTCCTGGCAAATATTGCCAGCCAGGGAAGTGCCCATCATGTCCTTGACATGGGTGCCACTCCTGCTACTCAAGATGAGCATCCAGGTAGGCTATGTTGGATCATCAGTAGAATACGTTTTCAGTCAGTCTATAATGCTGTAAATAGTTTTATTATGTGGCAGGTTGCTTTATTGGTGGGGTGTAAGTCAGACAGCTGCAATGTCAGGTCCTTTAAATGCCATAGAGGGATTCCTGGTACACATCTACACACAGGACAGCTCTCAGTCATCCTTGTGCCAATATGTCCTGGATGTGGGTGCCACTCCCGCATCACATGTGGGGCTGCCAGGAATGCCTTGTTACATTATCCTGAAAATATTTCTGCATTTTGTCATAAGTGTATATAGTTGTGTCAAGCCATATGTGTGTTGTTTTGGGGTATTTCAGATAGCTGCAGATTTATGCTCATGAGAAGGATGCTAGCCACATTCCTGATAACACTTATTTTAGCATGCATACAGATGAGTAAACTATAACCCCTGTTGTACATTTAAATGTGTATTGCTATTGCCATTATGTCTTCTTTTACTTTTTCTAGGACCATCAGGGATTCAATGTACAAGGGCTGCAGCAGTACGTACTACGTTTTTTCCCTGTGTATAAATATATATATATATATATATATATATATATATTTTTTTTTTTTTTTTTTTTCCCAACATATTTGCTACACTGTCCTCTCAGGCCTGCTGCATGCATTTAAGTACTGTTTGTATACCTATCCACTGCACATGTTTTTTTCCGATTGTCAAGGTTTGTAATCATCTTGTGGGCCTGTATTTAAGATCATAGTAACTGAATGTCAGATTGCTGTAAAGTCAGTAATGATAGCAAACATTAAGTTATATCATACAAATCCCGCATTTAAACTGCATACCCTTCAGACATGTCATGGTGAAACAAAACTTGTTACTCCATCAGTTGTATATGTTTTTTTAGAAGCATATTAGGTAACATTTGTCCATATTATTTAGCCTTTGTACAACCACTATCTATGGCTTTGTCCACACTTCTTGCTATAAGTGGTTGACAGGTTTAAATGTCTGTAATAGTGATAGCAGTGTAAACTGCAGAAAAGTAGTGCAGGTATTAATGTTGTCCTGTTTTTTTATTGCCACAGGTAAACACGGCAGTAGTGCTGTGTCCCCTGTCCCACCTGATGTCAGTATTTCATCAGAATCTGATGATGATGGTGGCCAAAGTGAGGCACACTTGGGAGTTGCAGAGGCTGAATCTGACACAGAAGTTGACATCCAGCACCCAGACTCAGGATCCCTGAACACAGCCAGTATGCCTAGACATATACAGTCCACTGAGGCCACACATAGTGGACAGCTGGAGGGTGAAGACATAGACCAGGGAAGTGCAGCTACCATGGCTGCAGTGCCTGTTGACACTGTCCATAACCAAACTGTTGGCGAGTTGCTATTCAGGCAGATTGATAGGAGTGCTCATCTGAGGTCTGCTATCCACCCACCACCTGCTGCAGGTGTGTCTTCACTTGTCACTTGATGTATATATTGGGCTGTAATGGAGGCACAGGCACCTTCAAAACATCACTCCAGGAAAATTCTCAGGGTTTTAGATGTGGCACAATCTGACATCCGAGACTGCCTCTACAGTGTTGTTGATGCACTGATTAGTTCAATGACACATATGAATGGGATGTGGCAGTGAGAGAGCACAAAGCATCTGTCATGGAATGCACATTGTCTGTTTTGGAACATGTATTGGGAGGGGAACATCAACCTTATAAGTGTAAATCAGCAACTACGTCTGCTGAGAGCCATTGGGGCTGTGCACGATCAATCTCCCATAGTGGCAGTACATCCGCTTCTCCATCAGAGAGTGTGCTGTCCACACCCAGATGTAGCATGCCATGAAGTCATGTTTCTGGTAATTCCTGTGATGGGAGGATGTCCAGCAGACATCAGTCATCCTCAGGGAGTAGCACACCATCGAATCTTGGGTGTGGAAGTACCAGTGCACAGGGTATGATGATACATGTTTGTGCAGTTATTATAACACCCATGGCTTTGTCAGCAGCCATTAGTGGCACAGAGGTGTTTTGCCACACATCCTCTGCTTTTTATTGGGCCTTTTGATATCTATATGGCAAAAAAAGAGAGGAGACAACACCGACACATCTGTTACCACACAGGTGATAGGTCAATTACTTGAGGTGAAGTCTCCCACTTTGGCTGAGTATTGTTGGTCTATGATCCAATTTGCAACCCACCTGTTAATAGAAAGTGTGTTATTCCCCTTGGTAAGTTTCTCAATGAGAACTAATGTTGGATTGCATTGAAGTGCCTGGCCAAGACAAGATAGAATGAGTGCACAGCCTTGTATATGTCTCTGCTCACAGTCTGAATTTCTCACAGTTTTTGCATGCACAAGCTACTCATGGGTACAACTAACTGGAACATATCTATTGTTTGGAGGTCACCTATGTCTTTTTTGTATGAGATGCATACATATTGTTTCTATTGCTTTAAATGAATGTTGAATACAGTTATAGGAGTATGATATCATTTGTATGTTGCCTATCCTACATTGTGTGGGTGTGAAATGGTCACTGTACTCCATTCAATTGTGGACCACAGCATTACTCAGACCGTGGATGAATATGGTGCCTAGTGCAGTAGCTCACTGATGCAGCACATGAAGAACACAATCCAGAATGTCACGGGGTCCCATGGATTCTGTGTTCCATGTATTGGAGTGAACAGTGATAACTTGCTTTATGTAGATACCATGGTTTGGAGGTGATAATGCCAAAATGTAGTAAGCTTGGTGTTGTGAGGGGAGACACTTAACAGCCACCTGTGTCTGCTAGCAGGTTTGGAATTTACAGTGGATCAGTGTGTGCAATCTTCTTCTTCTTTCAGCGTTTCCTAGTTAGGGGTCGCCACAGCAGATCATCTGTCTGCTCATGATTGGCAGTGGAGTTTTACAGTGTCGAGTTGCCAGCCCAGTGCCCAACCTTCCACAGAAGGCACACAGATGCACACACTCACACCTAGGGCCAATGTTTAGAGTGTCCAATCCACCTACTGCATGTCTTTGGGATGTGGGAGGAAACCGAAGCACCCAGAGGAAACCCACGCGACCACAGGGAGGACATGCAGACCCCGCACAGAAGGCACCCCAGCCGAGAATCGAACCTGAGAACCTCTTGCTGTGACGTGGCTGCCCTTGGATCAGTGTGTGCAATACTATCCAGAATTACTTCAATATACATCTGAGTACTATATTTTATTTTGCAGATGTAAATAATGACAGGCTTATGGTTATGCCTGGCTATGTGTCATAAATTATTAGACCAAAATGAATTGACACACCAATAAACTGTTAAAAATAAAACATAAAACGGAGCAGGCAGACGGACACTTTAACTGAACCAAAATGGTTTTATTATAGTAAAAAATGAGCGCTCTCATTTACACAATGTTAAACTTCATCAGACAACTACACTGTGTACCACTTACATTTAAAAAAAGCCTACCAATACCCCACAGAACTGGAAATGACATCAAATTGTCTTCAAAATACAAAAAATAGAGAAAATAAAAAATAATATATAATATATAAAAATATCCCCTTTCAAATCAATCTATTAACTACAAATGCTATTATTAACAGTAATATTAGCAGCAATGCATACCTAAAATACATATATAATTATAAATACATAATAACAAACCCTCTAAATATCAACACTGCCACAATGAGGTACTGGAAATGCTTTCAGTTTTAATGGCAACACGCAGTTGCATGCACAGATTAATAGCAAAAATGCATTTGTTTGGAAACCACCACCACTCAAAGACTGGTTGTCAATAGGTGGGGATTTCATTAGCAATATTCCAGTACCCAATAATGTAGAGCAGTCCCTAAAACAAAAATTAAACAACTCTGACAGTAAATTATTTAAAACAAAGAAATTGCAGCTTGAAAATATGTATTTAAGAGAATGTATACAGATTGGGGTGGTACCAAAAGGCTTATGAATATGGCGCTATCCTACAGGCTTGAAAGTGAATTTACCACTGCACATAGAGCTGCTGCAAATATTTGATCAGCACGGGTTTAAGTTTTTGGAACTGCTGATTAAACATAACCAAGATGGAGACTGAATTAATGAAGGATGTTGACTATGAAAGGTATAGATTCGAACATCAAAGAATCTATACCAGTATTGAACATGATTTATCTGAGCTTAAAGAAAATAATCTTAGGAAATTAAGTATGGATAAGCAACAATATGCAAAAAATCAGGCTTATCCAAGACCTCCTAATGGACAGCTACCAGAACAACAAATTATAAATGACAGTACAGTTGTTATTGAGAATAATGTGTGGCAGGGAATGAATACAGGTAATAGGGGACATGCTCCACAAGTATACAAAAAACAGGTAAACTATGAAGAAGAATACCCCCAATTAAGAAGGTCAGAGAGACTCAGGGATAAGCATAATTATACTAATAACCACAATAACCAGTCAGATTTTTACACTCTGATGAGGAGGAATCAGTGGGGAGGGGGTTATGAAGGCTATTTGAACAGAAGGAAGGGTGGTTACCAGCATATGAGCAACTAATGGAACAAGATAATTATGACACGTCTCAAGTGATACTGGACAATTTGTATAATTATGATGGAAAAAAGCCAGTTATTGTGCTTAATGATGCAAAAGATTTTAAAGTATTTCATTTTTCTAGTATAAGTGTTAACACAGAAACTGTCAATTTGCTAAGTAAAGGTATGAATTTTGTTCTTCCTGCTCGAGCTCTAAATATAGCAACTGCGTTAATTGATTTGAAGTGGTTTCTGAGAAAACTGAATCTCAAAATATGTCTTGATAATAATGTAACACACAGCAAAGAATTTTCTATAGCCAGTAGTTATAACCCCCCCCCCCCCATCCATTGTTGCCTGTTTACGAGATGGTATGTGAATTGGACATAAGACAACTAAAAATAAAAAAGGAACATGGTTTAAGGATAATCTAACCAAAAATTAAAGAATTTCATTAACATATTTAGCTGAAAAAAATATTAGGGTATTGAAACCGGATAAATGGGGAGGTTTGGTTATTATGGATCAGTATGATTATAACAATCAGGTAGTAAATATTTCATCTACAGATACTTATGGACCTGTAACAAAAAATGAAGTGTTTATGGCTTTCAAAAAATTCCTAATATATTACAGGACATGTTTTTGGAGCGAAGGACTGATTTAGAGTTATATAATTATCTCACAATGATATCACCAACAATACCAGTAATGTTTGGAGCACCAAAGAAGCACAAGAGCATACAAGATCCTTCATTAAGACCAATAGTTGATGGTAGAAATTCAGCAACATATGCTTGTGATAAATATTTGGCTAGAAAGTTGGGGAAGTATGTTGAAAAAGAAAAACAAATTTGTAAGGACTCATGGCAATTTTTGCGGTTATTAAACATATTGAATATACGGATGAACTTATTTTTTAACTATAGATGTCAAAGATCTTTTCTCTGTAATTCCACAAAACAGGGTATATTGGATATTAGCAAATACCTTTATGCACATGGAGTGTCCCAAGAAGAATTAACTTATATGTGGATCTCTTTGAAATAGTTCTATACAATAATTATATATTTTTTGAGGGGAACTATTATTTACAAAAAATAGGGGTAGCGATGGGCTCTCCTTGTAGTACAGTTTTTGCTAATTTGGTTATGATTTGTTGGGAAAGAAGGTTTGTATTAACTAATGAGGAATTTAACAAGTATATTAGATTGTATTAACATTACCTGGATGATATTTTTATATTATGGACGGGTAGCAATGAGAGGATAAATCAGTTTATGGATTACCTTAACAGTATTACACAATTCTTGGTATTTACTTATAATGTAGGCCCAAATTACATCAACTATTTGGATGTAAATTTAAGAAAGAATGTTAGTAATATAATGTTGGTTTCCAGTATACATAGGAAAGCCACTTACTGAAATTCATTCCTCTATTACCAGAGCGCACATCTTATACATCATAAAAGATCAGTCATAAAAGGCTAGCTGGTCCGAGCAGCCAGGATGATCACTTTGGATGCTGATCTTGAGGAAGAATGTAGCAAATTAAGAGAAATGTTTACCTCTAGGGGTACACACCTAGTTTACTTGATGAACTATGTTTAAAGGTTATTAATAAGAGACAGAGAGAGAGAGAAAGAATATTTTGTACCTATACTAAACAGTAAAAATATTGATGTAACTAAAGTTGATAAGTATGTGATGGATAAGAGTAAGGTCCCCATGGGGTTTATCACTATATTTTCTACTGATTATTATAAAATCAATTACATTCTCAATAAGAATTGGGTGTTAATTGAGGAAGATAATTTTTTGAGTTATATTTTACATGACAAACCAAGAATGATAGCAAGAAGAGGGGCAAACATAAAATATTTGTTGGAAACAAGAAATAGAGGTTTTACTAATGCTAAAAAATATAGGGGAATGAACAAATGTGGAATTTGCAGTTACTGTAAATATGTTTATGTGGGGGAGCAATTTCAGATCAGAAATATGAATTATTGTATTAAAATATCATATAATTGCATGAGTAAAAGTGTGGTATATTTAGCCTTATGTAAGGAATGTCTCTGTTATTACTTGGGTAAAATGGAGAGAACTCTAAAAGAAAGAATATACAAACATTTATATGCAATTATATATGCAATTATATGCAATTAAGAAAGGAACACTTACTAATGCATTAGCAAAACATGTGCCAAGTAATCAGGAACACACATTTAATTTTTTAATTATTGAGCAATTGACGAAGGGATCATGGGCTCTACAGTTGGAAAAAATGAATTACTATGGCAATTGAGATTAGAAGCTTATATATGGTCTGGTATTAATGGATACAGTTCCATTAATAGTATTTTAAAATTGAAAGCTTTGAATAGATAATTACCTTATACTTATATTTAGAGGGTCTATTATGTACTTATAATTATATATGTATTTTAGGTATGTATTGTTGCTAATATTCCTGTTAAAATAGCATTTGTAGTTAACAGATTGATTTGAAGGGGGATATTTTCATATATTATATATTATTTTTTATTTTCTCTATTTTTCATATTTTGAAGACAATTTGATGTAATTTCTAATTCTATAGGGTACTGGCGGGTTTTTAAAAATATATTTAAATGCAAGTGGTAGAATGTATGACAGCTAGCTTGAACTGTTGAGGATCTGCTCTGCAACATAGCATCAGAT
The DNA here is from genome assembly GCF_019279795.1 of Protopterus annectens. Lineage (NCBI taxonomy): Eukaryota > Metazoa > Chordata > Ceratodontiformes > Protopteridae > Protopterus > Protopterus annectens. The sequence goes on along the minus strand of NC_056744.1, from coordinate 1,290,732,071 downwards.
TTTATACTGGAAAATAATTGTACTGTCACTTCTGTACATAAGTGTTAAGTTGTCTGCACATAAACCACAACAGACCGGTAATCCAAGGAAACACTGTTAAAGCTCATACTGAGTCCAGAAACAGTAACTTTCAAATAGAGACTCCTACTGTACATACTTGTGATTTCTATTAAAACTGATCTCATCCTAATGTTCTTATTATTTTGACTACTACCATGATGAGTTACCACAGCACATCATCTGCGTCCAGTTCCTCCTTTCATCTGCATCCTGTTCTGTCACACCAACCACCTGCATATCCTCAATCACCACACCCATGAAATTAACATTAGGCCTTCCTGTTTTCCTCTTACCTGCTGGCTCCATCTTCAGCATCTATCTCTAAATATACCCAGCATCCCTCCTAAGCACATGTCCAAAGCAATTCAATCTTACTTCTCTGGACTTGTGTCCAAACTGTACAGCCTTGTGCTGACACTGTAATATACTGTGTGACAAAAGAAGGTATTGCCAGCATAGCTAGCTGGACTTTTGTAAATAATTATATGTCATTTGTGAATATCAAACTAATCTATACAAGATGCTTGTGTTACAAATATATTAGAACTGTATGCCATGTGTATATCAAACTGCTTTGTACAGGCGTTTGTGTTGAAAAGTTATTTTTAAAGTGCTGTGTTTAAAATGTATCCACATTGTGACCTACTGGAAGAGAACATAACTGTAAATGCATTATTGTAACTGTTTAAATGTATATATTTTAACAGTGGAAACTGGAATACAGGAGGTTAACCTCAATCCAGTAAACTTTAGAAAAATATGTGAAATTAAATTACTTTATAGGCCACACCATAAAAATGTTTCAATGCAGCTAGAGACACAGAGTCTGTACTAGGATGCTTTCTGTACTGTTTTTACGGTGAACTAATTGCTACTTTGGAAGCATGAAAGAATGTAATTGTTTTATTACTTCCGGCATCTGCTAATGATCTGAGCAAAAGCCCTTGTATGAGTATTTTTACATTTAGATGCTAAATACTGCCAGTTTCAGCAGTGGGAGTTTGCATGATAACTAGAAGTCAAATGACCAGAAATGATGTCATTCTGCAAGCTATCCCTGCAGTAATAGTTTAGACATTATTTTTAGAAGTCTCTTAGTGCGACAGCACATTCTGTATTCTGTCTTGGACCTGACAACAAGAATAACCATTCACCACATCAGTTGCCTTGCTCTATTAGTAAGTTACTAGGGAATAGTATATTTTTTTAGATTCTGTCAGGAATATAGGAAGCTTAGTTTAAATATTATTTTTCTTTGTTTGGGTGAGACTGTCCTTCATTGTAGTTTTAAATATTTCCTGTGATTTTGAACTCTGATGTCACTGTGAATATAATATACTTACTATTTTCTTATTATTTTAGTATTTATTATTAAATATATTTAAACCTTTCAATGTGGCCGATCTTTGTAGAAATATTTAAGTTTTGACACTACTTGCATATTTATCGGGTGACACTGTGTGGGCCACTCCTGACAGCCTTGCTCTTGGTCAAACTGCCATTTGCAATAATATTAATATTACACAGTAAGATTGAACACCCTTTGTTAAGGGCCTTAAAGTAACTGTCAAGGGCTTCTGGTGGCAGTGGTAACTACCTTATAGTCTGGGCAAAAGGTGGTATAGCTTGTAAACATGTGCCAGCCTTTCCCAGGTGTGTCTGTGCGTGTGTGTGTGTGTGTGTGTGTGTGTGTGTGTGTGTGTGTGTGTGTGTGTGTGTAAATCAAATCTCCAAGAGTGTGTGTGTCAGCTACTTGACCAAGGACATGAAGCACTGGTTGGACAGAGAGAGAGTGTTGGAGGACTTGGCTTGGAACCTTGGCTAAGGACTCAACTCTATAGCTGTGCCAAATGGGGACTCTTACTGGAGATCTGGAGAAAGAGGAACCAGCCCCAGACTGACTGTGGTCTCTGTGTGCTCTTAAAGGAAATTGCACTTGATGCAGAGAGCTGAATCTGGAAATACTGTGTGTGTACCTGTTATCCTCCCAGTGAATGGCCCTCACAGGTGCCAGTGGTGAGGATTGAGGCTGTTTGATTACTGGCTCAGAGGTGGGATATCCATATTGGATGGCAGTGGTGGGACGCCACATACTGATTACTAATCCTGTCCATTGTCAGCACACCGAATGCAAATCCTAACATCTGGAACTCTTCCAGCTCCTGTTATAACTCCTGTATTTTTGTCAGTGCCACCATCTCCAAACCATATCACATAGCTGTTCTCAGTACACTCTTGTAGACCTTCCCTTTTAGTGTTATTGGTACCCGTCTGTCTCAAATCACTCCTGACATTCTTCTACACCCACTCCACCATGCATGCACTGTCTTCTTCACCTCCTTTCCACACTCAGTGTTACTGCGAGCTTTATCTCCTAAGTATTTAATATCATACACCTTTGCCAACTGTACTTTCTGCAGTCTCAACATTAGTCTATCATTCCTGTCATTCACAGACATATATTCTCAGTCCTTATGCCATTTAGTACTCACATCTGTACATAATACCTTCACCTCTCCAAGGTCTCCTAAACATGTTCTCTGATCACAATATCATCCACAAACATCTTAGTCAATGGGGGCCCCTGTGTTATCTTGTGTGTTAACCTGTCCATCACCATGGCAAAGGGATGTCATGATGCTTGTGCATAGCATGAAAGGATTATCACTGTTGTTTGTCTTATATTGCATGAGGTGACACCTACCTGTCTGCTGGGACATTGTGTGTCCATGGCCTGTTGTGAGCAATACATATCCAATAATCTGATATAGCTGATGACATCAACAATGTCTGTTGAAGACATGAGGACAGTGTACCATAGGCTGTGGTAAAATGATCTGTATACCTTCCATCAGTAGCTCAAACACATACCTCCCCCAAGTTGACTAAAGTTAAATTAGAATTCCTGCCTATTTAGGTTTACAGGCTAGAGAACATAGTACTTGAGGCATGCCATGGTATACATCTGATTTTAACAGGACTGCAGGTGATCTTATAGTAGATGACATCAGCAGGCCCTGTGAGGGACAGAATGTTGGAGGACTGATAGACATAAAGATGTTTTCTGCAATTACAAAAGCAATGCAAAAGCATGCTAGTTTCACACACACACACATGCACACATGCACAGACACACACACACACACACACACACACACACACACACACACACACACACACACATGCACGCACTCATACACACACACACACACACACACACATACACGCACACGCACACACACATGCACACACACATGCACACACACACACACACACACACACACACACACACACACACACACACACACACACACACAGTTGGCTGCAGTGAGATTAGAATGCCAATCTAGGTTTACAGACTAGAGAACACAGTACTTAAGGCATGCACCACAGCTCAGGTCTGTCTCTAACAGCACTGCATGTGATGTTATAGCAGATGATATCAGCAGGCCCTGTGGGAACAGGAGGGTGTAGGACTGCTAGACATAAGGATGTTTTTTGCAAGCACATTGCCAGTTTCCAAGGAGTTGTTGGACTCACACTAATCTTTATGGAGACAGACAGACACACACATACTACTACAGTGAGAACCAAACCCCTATCTAAATGCACAGACTAATGAACACATTTTAATACAAGCACCACTACACAATTCTGATTTTAACATGACCTAATGTGATCTTATAGTAGATGACATCATCAAGGGATATAGGGAACACCAGCTTGGGAGGCCTGCATAGGCACAACGCTAGTACACTAACATTAGTATATGGTTTAGAAGCCATAACTGTGGAACTGCATGAGCCCCTTATTGAGCATATTTAGATGTTTTCTTTTGGAATTGCAAGCCTTTAAGCACAACATTATTACCATGCCCATGAGGGAGTACACAACATTATTACACCTTTATATTGTGTTAGATGTATGTGTTGTAGAGTTAAGGAGATACCATGGTTGTACTGATTGCTGTTGAGGTTGGTTGTGAGAAAACACAAATAGATGTTTATTAACTGTCTGTACAGATAGTTACACTGTGCCCTCAGTTTGCAATACTTCCACATCTTGGAAAATTAGAACAGTAAGAACACAGATCTGTGTATGTGATGTAATAGTTGGCATACTTCTCAACCTCAAAGAGTACAAAATCTGCAAAAAGTCATAATTAATATTGCGGATGTTGAAATATTGCCTTTACAAACCTATAATGTTGGTGGACTAACAGGCTTTGCATTAGCAGGCATTTTCTGAAGAGGATGACATCCATACATGAAATGTATGTCATTATTTTATGACTTAATTCTCAATTATTTAGCAATGATGTATAAACTAACATTTTATAGGGAAAAGACTAAAAAAATGTTAAAACATGGACATTCTTCAGTAATCTTGACAGTTTAGGGCTACATGCACTTTTTACTCCTCTACCTGTTTGTGTGATGTTAAGGAGCGGACAAAAATGAGAGGTGCATTGCTAACATCCACTCTTCTTATTATGTATTGTATATGTCTTACTGCAGCCCACTCCTTTCAGTACTCCAGGCCATGATATCACATTTGCTGCAGGCAATCTATAACTATTATCTGCATAGTTTCTTTTTTCTGCAGTTTTGTGCTTTGCATAATATATTTAAATATTACTAAAACTGTTTTCAGCACGAGATGTATCACGCAAATGTGTACTAAACATATAAAGATGAAGAAAGTATAGGGCACAGAGTCACAGTCTGTACAAAACATAGACTACAGCAAAAACACCTCCAAAACTTCAACTTACATCGGGATTAGAACCCAAAACACCATCAAAGCTTCATAAAGCAGGGTGGCTCCCTTAGTCCTTTTGGCCACAGAAGCTGCTTTCTAAACTAGGGTCATTCCTCACACACCCACTTTCATAAAAACTGTACACTGCTATCAAACCATGCACAGTATATGGTATAAGTACTTCTATGGCTTACATTTGGACACAGACCAGTTAGTAGACACAACTCCAGTCAAACTTATGACTATAACTATACATTTCTCTGAATTGCAATCTTGTGTTTGTGTTTGTGGGAAAACACATTTACTGTTATGATGCAAAGTAGCCTGAAGTCAGAAACTGAAATGGAGTGGAGTCAATTTCTAACTTCTCTCTTGCATGATATAATAGTATTCAGCTGTGGTTAGAGTCTGTGAGTGTTTCATGCCTGAAGCATAACAATTACATATGGTAACATTGTATTAATATAAGTGTGTGTACTTGCATGTTAACTTAAGTTATCTACAAAAGCACCACTATATATTTGCACACTGTAACAATGTAAGACATATACAAAGATATGTCAAAATAGCATACAACACTACAATCTAGGTTCAGGCCTTACCTTGCATATACATCAGCTAACACATCATTAATTCAGGGCTGACTCTGTCTGATGCAAGCAGTACACAGTCAATACATGTATAAATAAAGATTGTGTGAGTTGCCTAACATCTATTTTGATATATGTTTGTGAGCAAGAGGAAGGTGTTAGACGTAGGTGATCAGTGAATGTTCTATGCTTTGTCTCTTAGCCAAAGCAAGGACATACTGAGTATTCCTATGTCTACCTACAGGGACAGCAGTTAGGGGTTTCTTCTCTGAGTCCTCCTGTGACTGTGGCTGTTTGCTCATTCCCCTTGCTGATCCTACTGCAGCTGTATGTGCATGATCAGATTGTGCAGCATAGCACAAACTGTGAAATTTGTGTACATGTGCTTGGAGTATACTGCAAAGCTCCATTGGACTTATCTAGGCACCGGAACTGTGACTTCAGATGCCCAAACACATGCTCTATGATGTTCATAGTTTGTGCATGTGCCTTATTATGGCATTCTTCCATGGGTGTGTGTGCAGTTCTGATGGGTGTCATTATCCATTGTTACAGGGTGTAGCCAGCATCCCCCAGTAAATGGTCCTATGGGATGTCCCCTCTAGCAAACATCGGGTGCAGCTGTGATGTGTGCCAGATTTGAATCATGATAACTGCCAGGGTTTCCAGCACGCACATTCAAGATAATCCCCTGGGCATTGCACACGACTTGACAGTTGATGGAGTGGTATCCCTTGTGGTTTAATGTAGATTCCACCCTGCTCACCAGATGGTGCCTTGGTCTGTAAATAAGTGCAATCTATGGCACCCAGTACTTCAGGGTAGTGCACTGCACAATAGAAGTGTTACATATTACTGTCCTCTCCTCAGCAATGAGGGGAAAACATATGAGTTCACTGGCATGTATAAGCATAGCATCTAGGAAATGGTGGAATATCCTGGATGCTGATACTTGTGACACCCCCATTATGTCCCCAGTTGGTCTTTGAAAAGTACCTGTAGCTAATATTCTAAGGGCTATTCATATCTTACTTTCCACTGTGATTGGTTCCCTTGGTTGACTCTATTTCTGAGTTGAGGCTGGTAGAGCTCACAGAGTGCTTGCAATGTGTCCTTGTCCACCCTGTAGCACTGTACAATCTCCAGCTCATGTAGCACCTGGTAAGTCACCCTAGGCCTGAACACTCTTCTCCTTCTCATCCTAAGCCTATTGTCATCAGCACAAGCAACATTGACTTCAGCATCAAGAACATACAGCTGTAGAATAGCTGCAGCAGCCCCTAGCATTACATCAGTCATAAGTTCCAAGTCTCTACTCCAATGTTATTGAGGTGTTGAGGGCAAGTCAGACTGTAGGCTGTATGCATACTTTATACATTTCTTGATTAGGGCCACCATCTGGTATTGGCTGCTTTAAATGACACTCACCTACTTAGGGTATAATTTACAGGATTTAGAACTCCTGCTACAGTGTGCAGTGTTGTGCTCTGTGCACTGATGCATAGCAGAGCACGGCTATGCACATTGACAGCAAATCATGCAACCATTTAATAATATCATCCCTGTTATCATGATACATACAGAATCCACTAATTACAGATAATTGCACTTCATTTCTGTAACCTACAATGCCAGGACAGTATGACTGAAAGTTGGTTAGCCTGTACTTGAACCCAAGGCTATCTGCACCCAATTCCAACACCTAACAGTCATCATCACATGACTAGAGTTGATTAGTTGAGCACAACCCCACTTACTTTGTTTGCTCATTGCTCAGAAGTTGTCATCCATGGAAAACACATACCGTGTAGGAGCTAATATGGAGTGTACAGCCCTATATGGTTCCTGCTTTTTGTGATTCAACAAATCCACTCATTTTTTAACATCATTTACATAACAATTGTGCTGACAGCCTGGGAACTACACTGATGGTAGCCATGTAAGCTGAGCAACAGCACGTGTGCATGGATTTAAAGATACAAAGCAGGGTATTACTGTAATCATTGTGAGAATATATTATACCATACTTTTTAATTACATTTGTATTATTCTTTTTTAAAATGTTTTGCGCATAGCGATGCATTGAGCAAATTTATGCTGAAATAAAAATTATAATATTTATAGTGATTTCACACATATTCCTAATCCTTTTGTTCATCCTTGGACAGTAGACACTGGTTTTTACTTTTTTAGAGGCATTCTCTTCTTATTTCAGGACTTCTGTATGCTCTTACTTCTGTGTAGCCTCCTGTACATGGAAAATGTTCGTGTACCCTTCCAACACGGACATGGAGCCTACATAGTTGAGTGCAGAGTTGTTGGATTGCTTCACCATATTGGTTTGCTTCATTAGCATAAAATTCAGCTACTTATACCAAAATTTGCATACCATGAAACTTTCAGTTGATGCATATGAATGTGCATGCTTCTGCAACCCTACATTGAGTTTACTGAATCTAAAACCCGCTGCACATGTAAAAAATGACTGTGTAAGCTTTATTGAATTTGCACCTTAGTATTAATGAATTTTATACTTATTCTTGAAATGATTATAGGTTCATAGGTTCATACTAGGCTATCTGCCCTAGGGCATTTATAAGCCTAGCCAGAATGTGTTTGGCTTTCGCCACCCATTTTAAATTTCTTTTGCTATGCCCTTTATTGAGGTTAGTATACTGTGCCTCTGTCTAACAGTGACAGAGAAGTGATACCCTGGGTAAACCTACGATCTCCCATCCACTCATCAAGATTCCTCTTGAAGAGAGTCAATGAGGGACTCTGCCTAACCTGGACTGGGATTTTATTCCAGAGTGAAGGGAGCCTCTGGGTTATGAATCTGTCCCTCCAGCATGTCCTATTTATTTCAGTGCTGAGGTTCAAGTCTCTCAAGCGTGTAGATCGATGGGATTTGGATTTTCTGAGGTGCAGCATGTCCATTAATTCCGGGTTGGACATGGCTTTATACGTCAGGCACAGATCGCCTTTGAACAGGCGGTATGCCACTGAGTAGAGCTGGAGTTTCTTTAACCGGGCAGCATATGGCATCTGTTTGAGCCCTTTGATCCTCTTGGTGAGGTACTTTTGTGGTCTTTCCAGTTGCTGCAGGTGTCTAGTAAGGTACATCCCAAAAGGGGCATTGTACTCAATTATGGGCCTGATGAGGGATGAGTAAAGAGGCACGATGACCTCCCTTGATCTAGATGTGAATCCCTTCATGATTAGGTGGGCTATATAAAATGTTTTTCTAACCACTTTGGCCACGTGGTTGTCAAATAAGAGATTGCTATCAACTTGGGTCCCCAGGTCCCTAGTTACTTCTTCTGTACTTAATGGATTACCACCTATGTGGTAATTTGTGGGCACTTTGTTTTTGCCAAAGGGATGACTATACACTTTTGGCATTTAGCTTGAGGCCATGGCTCTGACACCAGTTGTCTGTTTCTATGAGGCCCTTTTGGAGGATGCTTGTGTCGGCTGGAGAGTCGATTATGGCGCCCAGGTTGCAGTCATCTGCGAACTTGGTCAGCCACAGTCCTTCCATGTTGGCCTGTACCTCCGAGAAATATATACCGAACAAGAGAGGTCCCAGGACTGAGCCTTGTGGGACACCACTTGTAACTGGTTTGGAGTCTGACATGGCTCCAGCAATTCTAACCATGTGGGTTCTGTCCTTGAGCCAGTTTGCAATCCATCTAGTGACATAGGGGTTTATATTTAAGCTGGTGAGCTTATCTATAATGCCCGAGTGGGGTATTGTATCGAAGGCTTTTGCGAGGTCCAGGCAGGCTGTGTGGACCACCTTCCCCTCGTCAATGGCCCTGGTGATTGTTTCAAAGAAATCAACCAGGTTTAAGAGGCAGGATCTGCCCTTAACAAAGCCAAACTGGGAAGGATCCAGTGTTTGTAGGTCCCCAATATCTTTATTTATGAGGTCCATGACGATCCTTTCCATAGCTTTGCAGACGAAGCTAGTCAGGCTTATGGGGCGATAGTTTCCAGAATCCGTTGAGGCACCACCTTTATGGAGAGGGACCACTGTTGCTGTTTGGTGGGGAGGGGGGGAGAAGTTTGCGCTGAACCTGTCAGCTAGGATGTTGGCAATGTCTGTGGGTTCGGTGTATTTTTTGTCATTTTGGACTAATTCTGAGCATATCTGGGAATTACCACCCAGGTTCCTAACATAACTAAAGAAAGCCTTGTGATTATCCTTAGTGTCCTGTGCAATTTTTCTCTCGAAGCTGGCCTTAGACAATTTTATGTGTGCCCGTAGTTTTTTGCTAATACTGATCAGTGATGCCTTCCCTTTTTGGGATTTTGCTCTATCATTTAGTAGCTTCCTCCTTCTATTGTATAGTTTGTTTATGGCTGGGGTCCACCAGACAGGACGTCTGCCTTTGGAGAATTGGGTCTTGGTTTTATTTGGGATCGCATGATCCATGCATTCCTGAAGGTGTTCATGGAATGCATTTATAAAGGATTCTGCGGTCTGGGCCATATTTTCCACAGGCCCGGGGGCTTTGAAGGATTCCACCTCAGTTTTGAGGAGTGTGAAATTTGCTTTAGAGAAGTTTTTCACTGTGGTTTTCTGGGCAGGGGGTGGGGTCGGGATGTGAATATCCAGTGACATTAGTTTATGGTCTGATCATACCAGTGAGGGATACACTTCTGGTCTGGAGCATAGAGTCCCCATGTTGGTGATGATCAGGTCCAGTATGTTTTACCCTCTTGTGGGAGTGGTAACAAGTTGTTCCATAGCATTTGAGTTTATAAATTCTAGGAACCTTTGGGCTAGGGTGTTGGAGCTAGAGTAATGCTCCCAGTCTATGTTTGGGTAGTTGAAGTCGTCCAATATAATGGTGTTTGGAGAGACCTTCATATTTTCCAGTGTACTCAGGAAGGCCGAGTGGGGTTCCTGGGTTTGGGAGGGTGGTCTGTAGTAGGCTATAAACTGGAAGGCAGTTTTACCCACTGTTAGTTGCACATGGATAGTCTCTGATGCTTCGTGCTTTGCCACCAACCTGGAGGTGTGGGTATCTTTGATGAATATCGATACTCCCCCTCTTTTGTGGTTCGGTCCAAGTTTTGGGGCCAAAAAGCATGGTATGAGGTATAACCTGGTAGTGCTGGGGTGCTCTCAGGAGCCCTGAACCAGGTTTCTGTTACTGCACAGATATCGATGTTCTCCATGCTAAGGAGAGTTTCGAGTGCGTGCATCTTGAGGTTTAGACTTCTGGCATTGAGTAGCATTACTCTTAGTTTCTTATCCCTTGTGATACCTATGGAGGTGGGTTTGTCTTTTGAGCCTTGCCTAAAAAAGGCACTATGGGGGTAGCAAGGGCCTTTGCCAATATCCGAAAGCCCAGGGGTGACAGGTGCAAGCCATCCCTAGCGAAGCATCGTGGCTTGTCGAGCGTATCATCCCAAGCTGACAGGCATTGGATCCCCTTTGAATGACACCAGTACTTAAGCCAATTGTTGAAATTGATCATCTTGTCTTCATATTGTGGCATCATTCTTGGTGAGGGTAAGATGCTACTCAAGGTCAGGGTCATACCGGCCTGGGCTACATGCTCAGAGAGCTCCTTTATGTCTCTTTTCATGTAGTCCAGGGAGGTACGTCTCAGGTCATTCACACCAGCATGGACAATGACTGAGTCATATTTGTACTTGCCTTGGAGTGACCTGAGTGCTTGTGTTATGTGGCGGATCCTAGCACCCAACAGGCTGCTCACCGTGACCCTCTCCTTGTTCAGCCTGGTGGCGGGGCGTCAGTGTGCCTGACGATAGAGTCACCTATTACAAGTGTATCAGGTGTGTTGTTTAGTCTTAAGGGCTGTGACTGTTTGGCACACTGGCTTTGTGAGATATGTGTTGCACGTGTTTTGTTTTGGGGTAGCGGTTGCTTGGGTGTCTGCTTTGGAGGTCTCTGCTGCTTGACAGATCTTTATTTAGAGCCTCCAGTAGGTTTTGTGTGATTATGTGTTTGGTTTGCTGTCGTGGTAGGTCTATGTGAGACTGGAATTGTAGTGAGTGTGGTTTCCTTCTCCTCCTGACTGGTTATGCCAGTACTGAGTTGAGAGAGCTTAGCCTCCAGTTTGGCTATATGGTTGCATCTCTCACATGTGTTGGAATTTGTTGGGAGGAGGAGAGGGTTGTCTGTGTACATGAGGCAGTTGTAACATTGCCTCAAGATTCCTGGATTTACCAGCTGGACCGGAGAGGAGATTGACAACTGACCTTTGGACATGCTAGAATAATATTGTGAATTCCTTAATAATTGAAAACCAGGGCCAGTGGGGAGTGAGGGTGTAGTGCTTTTAATTTTTAGTGCTGACTTATATAATTGCTTTAGTGAGCAAGTGCCAGGTAACTTAAGTGCAATGTGTTACAGGTAACTTAAATGCAAAAACGACAAACAGTAACTTTCTTTCAAGTGAACCAAGGAAATAAGTACAGTAAGCAATGCAGATATCACTAGTGATCCACAGAAGCGCTGAGAAGCCACGTATTAGGTGGAATTAGCGTTCCAGGGAAATAACAAGCAAACAAACAACAAGCATATAAACAAAGCTAGATTCAGCAGGCCTGGATCTAGTCTATGCTACAGCAAACAAGGTGTACCAATTTCAGTAAGATACAGTTCAAATATTCAGGCACTATAAACCTTTAACCAGAAATTCCCAGCTCAGAAGGGCAGTGTCCAGCCTCTTTTCCCACAAGAGTGCAGATCACAAACCTTAATGTAAAATAACTGGCCTGAAGCCCAAGTGCTTAAACCAAAACTAATACACTTTAAGAATAACAGACACTGGGCTCTCAATCAGCAGTTCCCAACTTAGAAGGATGAAAGCTACCTGTCCTGCTACCACAGTGCATGCCACAAACCTTCCTAATGTAAAAAACCTGGTCTGAAGCCCAAGTGCTTAATCCAAAAGACTTAGAATGATAGCTACACTTTAATCAAGTTACTACCAAGCAGTAATAAATACAATTGAATACTTTAGAGAATGCCTGGATTAGTGCTCAAGTTACACAAACAAAGCTAGATCCAGCAGGCCTGAATCCAGTCTATGCCACAGCAAACAAGGCGCACCAACTTCAGTAAGAAGCAGTTCAGATATGCATGCACTATAAGCCTTCAACCAGAAATTCCCAGCTCAGAAGGGCAGAGTCCAGCCTCTCCTCCCACAAGAGTGCAGACCACGAACCCTCTTAATGTAAAATAACTGGCCTGAAAGCCCAAATGCTTAAACCAGAATTAATACACTTTTAGAATAACAGACACTGAGCCCTCAATCAGCAGTTCCCAACCTAGAAGGATGTAAGCTACCTGTTCTGCCACTACAGTGCAGACCACAAACCCTCTCAGTGCAAAACAACTGGTCTGAAGCCCAAGTGTTTAAACCAGAAAAGGCTTAGAATGAGTTACACCAAGCAGTAATAAATACAACTGAGTACTTTTAAGATGATGCAAAAGTAAAAAAGTAGGTAGAAACACAAGTACAGTAAAAGCAGATGACATTTTTTTTTTCTGAACAAGTGCTGAGATCAAAGAAACAGATTTGAGTGCTGAAACTAGAAAACTGGTAGTTATAAGAAAAAAAAACTAAGCTAGAAGGCTTCCCTCCAACACAAAATGGCTTGGGGGCTCAGAAGCCTACAAATAGTCTATGCCACTTAACAGGAAAGGCAGGAAACAAGCTTAATTTTTTTTTTTCTGTTTCCCAGATGCTCTCTTTGTACACAGTAGGAGTGCCTGAAATCAGAATATGATCTCACTGCACTTAGTTGAGTGAGCAAATGAGATGGGCCCAGAAGGAGTATCCAAACACAAATTTACAAGAGAGGCGGGCAGTTGCAAGGCCACTAATTAACACCAAAACAAAAACAGGGAGGGTGGGTGGGACTAACTGAAGAGCAGAGTGAAAACTTCCAGTTCAGTTAATATTCCTTCCACACAGTTAAAATCAATTTAAATACTGTATTTTTGGAAAAAAAAATAGCAGATAAAGGTACTTAAATTCTCTTATACGTTCAATTGAATATAGCAAGTTCTTAGCCGGCCAAAGCTGAGGTTTTTAAGCAGAAAATATTTCACACTGTACCACTTAAATAGGCAAGGACAGGAAATCAAAGAATGTGCCTGCCCCCACACCTGTAATTACTAGCAAATAACAAAATTCAGCAAACACTGACTAACATACAGTTCAGCTAATATTCCTTCCACACAGTTAAAATCAATTTAAATACTGTATTTTTTTTTAAAAAAAGAGCAGATAAAGGTACTTAAATTCTCTTATATGTCCAGTTGAATATAGCAAGTTCTTAGCCGGCCAAAGCTGAGATTTTTAAGCAGAAAATATTTCACACTGTACCACTTAAATAGGCAAGGACAGGAAATCAAAGAATGTGACTACCCCCACACCTGTAATTACTAGCAAATAAAATTCAGCAAACACTGACTAACTTCCAGTTCAGCTAATATTCCTTCCACACAGTTAAAATCAATTTAAATATTGTATTTTTTGGAAAAAAAAGAGCAGATAAAGGTACTTAAATTCTCTTATACTTCCAGTTGAATATAGCAAGTTCTTAGCCAGCCAAAGCTGAGATTTTTAAGCAGAAAATATTTCACACTGTACCACTTAAATAGGCAAGGACAGGAAATCAAAGAATGTGACTACCCCACACCTGTAATTACTAGCAAATAAAATTCAGCAAACACTGACTAACTTCCAGTTCAGCTAATATTCCTTCCACACAGTTAAAATCAATTTAAATACTGTATTTTTGGAAAAAAAAAAAAAGAGCAGATAAAGGTACTTAAATTCTCTTATACGTCCAGTTGAATATAGCAAGTTCTTAGCCGGCCAAAGCTGAGGTTTTTAAGCAGAAAATATTTCACACTGTACCACTTAAATAGGCAAGGACAGGAAATCAAAGAATGTGAAAATTCCAATTGGAACACATTTTTCTTCTCTATGGAAGATCATTTCATGTTAATTAAAATGGTAGTCCTGCCAAAAATATTATTCATTATACAATTGTTATTTTTACTTCCATCTAAATCCTTTTTGAAGAAAATAAATACTATCTCCTCAAATTCCTTTTTTATCCAAGTAAATCAAGGAATTCCTTTGAATAGTATAGGAAAAGTTGGGAAGATGAGAGGTATACGTTTTCAAGATATATAACTTTATGTTACTTTAAACATTATTAAAATAATAGGATTATGGCTTAATTCTTCATATCAATCAAAATGAAAATTATTACCTGAGAAGATATATCCTTTTTAATAATAGTTATATTAACTCATTTCATACTCAAATTATCTTGAATAGGTTTTATTTGTGGATAAATGATTATTATGTGAATGGCACTAGTAACTCTTATTTGTTTCCTTTTATAAATTATATTATTTTCACTTTTAAGAAATGTATTTATTACAATCCTGTTATTAATATATATATATATATATATATATATATATATATATATATATATATATATATATATATATATGTATATATATATATATATATATATATATATATATAAAATATACATTTATTTTCTTTGTTTCATATTGCATCTACTAATGAATGTTTAGAAACACATAATTTTAATAATATGTTGAACATGAAGAGTTGCAATTTAAATTTTTGGCATCAGTTTCTGAATGATAATAATTATACATTTCAGAACTTCTTTTAAGAACATATTTTAGATCTAAATAATTGGTTATTTTTTACAATTTTTTTAGGTTGTATGTATTTTTTAAAATTGATGGTATGCATGATACTTATACAAATTCATTTCCTAAGATTTTAGAGTTTTTAATTAATATTAATACTAATAATTAAACAATCATATTTATCTGAGATAAATATAATTCTTAGATCTTCTTTATCTTGTTATACTTATTTATTTTGGAATTATTCTATGCAAATTAATAATGAAGTTTTTTAGACGAAAATAAAACATTTGATTTCACAATCTGCAGCAATAACTACATCTTCATTACATTGGAATTTTTTTTTACATGGAAATACCTACACATAGCATATATCAGTCAACATAAAATAGCTTTAGTATTTAATGCAATTAATGTTAAATGTTGGAGATGTGATTTAGTCATTAATGCGGATTAAATCCATATAATATTAGAATGCAAAATAGTATTTCCCTTTTGGGAAGATATTAATAATTTTGTTCAAGCATTATGGTCGGATAGCTGTCTTCTTCTTCCTTCAGCTGCTCCCACTAGGGGTCACCACAGCAGATCATCTGTTTCCATTTCTTCCTGTCCTCTGCATCTTGCTCTGTCACACCAACCACCTGCATGTCCTGTCTCACCACATCCATAAACCTTATCTTAGGCCTTCCTCTTTTCCTATTACCTGGCAGCTTTAGCCTTAGCATCGTTTTCCCAATATACTCTGCATCCTTCCTCAGCACATGTCTCCAAACCTTCCAACCTGGGCTGACCCACTAATATACTTAGCATCTTTAACTCTGCCACGTCAAGCTCTGACTCCTGCCTTTTTGTCAATGCCACTGTCTCATTGGTTTATAGGTGGATACTAGGCTATCTGCCCTAGGGCATTTATAAGCCTAGCCAGAGTGTATTTGGCTTCTGCCTCCCTTTTAGATTAGCCAACTGTGCCTCTGTAAAGTAGGTCACAGAAGGTACCCTTTTAAGATTAGTTTATTGTGCCTCTGTCTAGCAGGGACACAGAAGAGATCCCAGGGGTGAATTTGTGATTTCCCATCCACGTTTCCAGATTTCACTTGAAGAGGGTCAGCGAGAGGCTATGTCTAACATGAATTGCGATTCTATTCCAGAGTGAGGGGAGCCTCTGGGAAATGAATCTGGGAAATGAATCTGTCCCTCCAGCATGTCTTATTTATTTTTGTGCTGAGGTTTAGGTCCCTGGAGTGTGTAGCTCTAAGGGACTTGGATTTTTTGAGGTGGAGCATGTCCATTAATTCTGGGTTTGACATGGCTTTGTACGTCAGGCATAGATTGCCTCTGAGTAGGCAGTAAGCAACTGAGAAGAGCTGGAGTTTCTTTAGTCGAGCTGCATAGGACATCTGTTTGTAGCCCATGATCCTCTTGGTGAGGTACTTTTGGGGTCTCTCCAGTTGCTGCAGGTGTCGGGTAAGGTACATCCCTAAAGGGGCATTGTATTCAATTATGGGCCTGATGAGTGACGAGTAGAGGGGCACAATGACCTCTCTTGATCTAGATGCGAACCCTTTCATGATAAGGTGGGCTATATAGAAGGTCTTTCTAACCACTTTGGCAACGTGATTATCAAAGGAGAGATTACTATCTACGTTGGTCCCCAAATCTCTAATTACTTCTTCCATACTTAATGGATTACCACCTATGTGATAATTTGTGGGCACCTTGTTTTTCCCAAAGGGGATGACTATGCACTTTTTAGCATTTAGCTTGAGGCCGTGGCTCTGGCACCAAGCATCCGTCTCTGTGAGACCCTTTTGGAGGATGCTTGTGTCAGCTGGAGATTCGATTATGGCCCCCAGTTTGCAGTCATCTGTGAACTTTGTCGGCCATAATCCCCCCGTGTTAGCCTGAACCTCAGAGAAGTATATACCGAACAAGAGAGGTCCCAGAACTGAGCCCTGTGGGATGCCATTTGTAACTGGTTTGGATTCGGACATGGCACCTGCGATTCTGACCATGTGGGTTCTATCTCTGAGCCAGTTTGCAACCCATCTTGTGATATAGGGGTTGATATTTAAGCTGGTAAGCTTATTTATGATGCCCAAGTGGGGTATTGTGTTGAAGGCTTTTGCAAGGTCCAGGTAGGCTGTGTGGACTACCTTGCCCTCATCTATGGCTTTGGTAACTGTTTCAAAGAAATCAACTAGGTTTAAGAGGCAAGAGCTGCCCTTAACAAAGCCAAATTGGGTAGAGTCCAGTGTCTGGAGGCTCCCAATGTCTTTGTTTATGAGTTCCATGATAATATGCACCATAGCTTTACAGACCAGGCTAGTCAGGCTTATGGGGTGTTAGTTTCCGGGGTCCGTTGTGGCACCACCTTTGTGGAGTGGGACCACTGTAGCTGTACGCCATTCTTTGGGTACATATCCTGTAGTAAGGCTAAGTTTGAACAGTGACTTAATATGAGGGTTCAGTTCTTCTTGGAGCTCATGTAAGACACAGCCTGGTACACCGTCCGGTCCCATAGATGCTGTGTTTTTTGCTTTGGAGAGAGCAGCTTTCACCTGTGCATCTGTGATGTCAGGGAGGTTACATTTGATTGGGATAGGCGTTTTCTCCTTTGGGGGGGAAGGGGGGGAGAAGTTTGCACTGAATCTGTCTGCCAGGATGTTGGCTATGTCTGTAGGTTCGGTATATTTTGTACCATTATGCAACAATTCAGAGCATATCTGGGAGTTTCCACCCATGTTTCTGACATAACTAAAGAAGGCCTTGTGACTATCTTTAGTGTCTAGGGCAATTTTTCTTTTGAAACTGGCCTTTGATGATTTTATGAGGGATCGAAGTTTCTTGCTAATACTGATCAGAGATGCCTTCCCTTTTTGGGATTTTTCTCTGTCATGTAGTAGCTTCCTCTTTCTGTTGTATAGCTTATTTATGGCCGGGGTCCACCAGACTGGTCTCCTGTTTTTGGAGGAGTGAGTCTTGGTTTTATTTGGGATAGCACGATCCACGCATTCCTGCAGGTACTCATAGAATGCATTTGTAAAGGATTCTGCAGATTGGGCTGTATTATCCTCTGGCCCAGGGGTTTTGAAGGATTCCACCTCAGTCTTCAGAAGTGCAAAGTTGGCTTTGGAGAAATTCTTTACAATGATTTCCTTGGCTGGGGGTGGGGACGGGATATGGATGTCCAGGGAAATTTATTTATGGTCTGATCTTACCAATGAGGGGTTTACCTCTGGTGTGGAACATAGAGTCCCCATGTTTGTGATGAACAGGTCCAATATGTTGTTCCCTCTTGTGGGAGTGGTGACCAGTTGTTCCATTTCGTTAGAGTTTATAAATTCAAGGAACCGTTGGGCGAGGGTGTTTGAGCTTGAGTAGTTTTCCCAGTCAATGTTTGGGTAGTTGAAGTCAGTAACATAGTGTTTGGAGAGACCTTCAAATTCTCCAGTGTTCTCAGGAATGCCAAGTGGGGTTCCTGTAATAGGGAGGGTGTTCTGTAGCAGGCTACAAACTGAAAGGCAGTTTTGCCCGCTGTTAGTTGCACATGGATGGTTTCTGATGCTTTGTGCAGTGCCACTAACCTGGAGGTGTAGGTATCTTTGATAAATATAGATATTCCCCCTCCTTTTGTGCTTCGGTCCTAGTTTTGGGGCCGAAATGCATGGTATGAGTTATAACCTGGTAGTGCTGGGGTGCTCTCAGGAGCCTTGAACCAGGTTTCTGTTACTGCACAGACATCAATTTTCTCCATACTGAGGAGAGTCTTGAGTGCGTGCATCTTGAGGTTTAGACTTCTGGCATTGAGTAGCATTACCTTTAGTTTTTTTATCTTTGGGTTGTCTATGGAGGTGGGTTTGTCCTTTGAGCCTTGCCTAAAAAAGGCACTATGGGTGTGGCAAGAGCCTTGGCCAGTATACAAAAGCCTAAGGGTGACAGGTGCAAGCCGTCCCTAGTGAAGCAACGTGGCTTGTCGAGCATGTCATCCCAGGCTTACAGACACTGGATCCCCTTTGAATGACACCAATACTTTAGCCAATTGTTGAAACTGATCATTTTGTCTTTATACTGTGGCATCATTCTTGGTGAGGGCAAGATGCTACTCAAGGTCAGGGACATACCAGCCTGGGCAACATGGTCAGAGAGCTCCTCTATGTCTCTTTTCATGTAGTCCAGGGAGGTACATCTGAGGTCATTCACACCAGCATGGACAATGACGGAGTCTTTCTTGTACTTGCTTTGGAGTGACCTGAGTGCTTGCGTTATGTGGTGGATCCTGGCACCCGACAGGCAGCTTACAGTGACCTTCTCCTTGTTCAGTCTGGTGAGTGGAACGTCAGTGTGCCGGACAATAGAGTCCCCTATAACAAGTGTATTTGGTGTGTTGTTTGGCCTTATGGGCTGTGACTGTGAGGCACACTGATTTTGTGAGATATGTGATTTGTGGGTATTGTTGAGGTTACAGTGATATTACTTGCTATCTATATATTTCATAAAGTGTTCAGAGCTGTATGAAGCAGAGACTGAAAAATGTAGCTCTGCAGGCAAACTAAAGTGCATTGGTAGATTCCTAGCCATGTTTGAGTGAAAAGGGCACAAATATAAGTTTTGGGTCTGGCCCATGCAAAAATAATCTGCTTAGCAGAGCTGCGGCATCCAAAATGGACTTAATTTCCAGAATAAATGAAGCCATTGTAGATGTGTTTGGTGAAGTCAGTCTGCTTACCTGTGAACCAATAAAAATTATTTTATAGGTTCATAGGTTCATAGGTAGGTACTAGGCTATCGGCCCAAGGGCCTACACAAGCCTAGCCAGCAAGGTTCCATAGTTTACGCCACCCAGGAAAGTTATTTTCCTGTGCTACTGTCCAGCAGAGACACAGAAGTGATCCCTGGAGTGTATTTCCTATTTCCCATCCACTCATCAATATTTTTCTTGAAGAGTGCTAATTTTAAAACAGAATGGTACTGCACATGCCTTAACCTCATGCAGGAGGGTACCATTTCTTATGTTTCTTAAACCAGAAGCTGAGCTTTTGCAAATGCAGAGCTTTGACATAATTAAAAGTGTAGCTGAGCTGAGTAGTGTGCTGCTACAACCAAAGTTTCAAAGAAAATTGGTTGTGTGTGTGAAAATCTTTTGACTTAAAAAAGCTCAATGATGCTGTCATGAGAGAAAGATTAATTTTACTTACATTAAAAAACATAGCGAGCTATTGAATGCTGTTTTCTATTCTAGATGCTTTTAGGGGTTTTGGCTAATGCTGCTAAACAAAATAAGTCAAAAGCTAACTACCTTCATTACATCAAGGGGAAGCTTCTGTTTAAGAAGACTTTTTTTGGTATAACCTCAGCACCTGAAATTTTCCAGTATTAAATAACTGATTTACGCTATGGACTTGATGGTGTTTTATTGTTGCCTGGTATTTGATCGAAACAATGCATAAATTGATGTTGCAGGCACTACTGAAAACTACTCAAAACTCTGGGCTAAAATTAAACTGAGGCAAATGCAGTTTTGGAAAGATATAACTCAAATATTTTGCCCCCAATATCAGTGCTAGTGGAATTGGATCTAATGCATATAAGTTAAAAGCAATAGCTAAGTTGCACTATTTTGTGTGACAGACTTAAGATTTCTTGGCTTCATATATAACTGTCAAGATGGGTCAATCAAAAAAGAAGATATAATCAAGAAAGCATATTCAAGAGTGCACATTTCTACATGAACAAGGCTTACAAGATATAGATGCATCCATAAAGTATACCCCTCATACCTCCAGCCTTACTTTCTCCCAACTGCTAACACTTCTTACCTCCATCTCCCCTCCCATTCACTGTCCGGACTGTCATCCCCCGACAACATTTCCTAATGATGTAAACATGAAATATTTCTGTAGCTAGCTGCCTGTGCATTGACCTATTTTAAGGCCATATCCCCAAACTATTTTTCTTCTCACCACCAGAGGTACCAGAAAAGGGCATGAGTGCAAGTCAGTTGAGCTGGGACATCTCTTTGTCCACAGGTGTCATATATGTACTCTGTGTGTATTCTCTGCTGGACAATGGGCTGGCTGTGGTATGTATGCATCTTATGCCTACTTCTGCCAAATTTTAAATGTAGTCAGCACATTTAACATGGCCATCAGCCCAGATATGTACAGAAAATAGCAGGAAGCCACACATAGTTCTGCCCAGATGTAGTGTAGCTACCTTGTCTAGAATCTCAAGATACTTCTTGTCTTAAGAAATTATGGCAGGTTGATCAGAAGTTACGGCTGTTGTGTGACAAAGCTAACTCATTACATCCAAGTGACACCTCCAGGTGCATCTGCAGTTAACTCCTACTGATGCCTCTAGGCATCAAATATTACTTGTTCATATTTGCATCAATAATTCCAAAACCATGCGATGTACAAGGTTTTACAATTTTCATCTTAAAGCTTAAATAATGGCAAACTCATCTGCATTAATATTTAACCTCTGACTAGTGCAGGTAAAGAGATATTAACTGTCATTTTTATTATATTGATTTATATGGATATAATTTTCACATTTTCTAAATACAGCAACAACCAAGTAACAAAGACAGAACTCCTTAGCCTCATATGAAAGCTCTCAGCTAGATGAATGGAATGCTGCTGACAGTGTGTATGTAACTTGAGTGATTGCTTAGATATTGTAAGTTTTTACAAAATATTACAAATGTAATTGTAACTGTGTTTACTGTGATTTATAAATGTCTGTTTACAACGGAATATTACCACTATAAAAATAGTTTGTGCTGAAGAATTTGCCATTTATACTTCTTTCATAACATCTCTGTTTCCAGAGATATGAACATTTGTTTGAAATGTGAGAACATAATTAGGCTCCGCCCATTGGAAGTTACAATGCAAACTTCCTGAGCTCCACTGGAGTGAAAGAGTTGAGATTTCTTACAGATGAACACACAGTATGACATAGGCATTATGAGATTTCTTACAGATGAGCACACAGTATGACATAGGCTTTAGTGATCACACAAACAAGCTCAAGTCAAAGGCTGACATGACATCAAAACTGGGGACACAAATTCACTAAAGAGCTTATCTAGGAAACAGATATTTTAAACTGCTTATATTGCTAAGCAATTAATCTAAACTGAAATTGTAACAATACAATTCAATATTAAAAGAACTATTTAATACATAAATGTTCAAGAAAATAATTACATATAAATATGCGCCTTTAAATATGAACTCAGAATGTGTACTGTATCCCAGCAGTATGAAGCTGTGGTGAGACCACAGCTAGCAGTAGCCAGGCAGTAGCCAATCAGGTGAATCCTATCTTTTCATCATTCTTGATAAAGCTAATTCTTTCTTTTCAGTAAGTACTGCTTGTTTACCTGATGTCTACCCTAACTTTGAAATATCTTCCTAAATATTTCATCCATAAATTATCAGGGTCTGTTTTGATAATTTCCCCTCAAGTGTTTGGCAGTGCCCTGTATAAACACAGACATTTTAAGTTAATATTTTTTCCTGAAAAAAACACCCTTGAAATTTCACCAATACCCGGTTCCACACAGGGCAATTAGTTTGCAGTGACAAGCACTTCCACTGAGTTGCAAAACAGATACTCCTGACATTACATTCTTACCATAAACTTCTAATCAAATAAAAAAAGACATGTTGCCATAGATATGAACTTTCCCACTTTCTCCATCACTGGTGGATATGGGGATCCTGAGGCAATGTAGAAATTGCCTCATTCTTATTGACAAACAGCTAATTCTCAAACAAACTGATATGTGTAAGATGTATTTACACAATGTTATTGGAGGCAAAGCTGTCACATGAAAGCATTGCTAATGTCAATCAGGTTGTCAGTAGTACACATGCTACATCCATCACACACATTTGAAAGTAGACACATAGACCCATATGTGCAGAGGCACTTAAATGTAACCTTTCTAAACCCCAAAGACCTCCTAGATGAAGTACACATAAAAAATATCTACAGCAGCCTGAATACACTCTTTCAAAACAACACCCACATCAACACATACAGCCACATCTCATGGAGCCTCTACTTCTAAGCCCATAAGGCAAGCCACAACACAAACCAAGAGTCTGGTAATTGGAGACTCCATTGTGAGACACACTGATGCTTCTCCACATTCAAATCTCCATAGGCAAAATCCTGTACCACTTCCTTATAAGCCTATATGTCTCCTTCTATGACCCAGAAATTCTATAACATGTATTTAAGCTTATTGGAATCAGTCACCATCCAACTGAATACAATATTCATAGGTAAATTTAATTACACCACTATTAACTGGGAATCATATACAACACCAAACGTGTAGGCACAAAAATTCCTGGATTTTGTAAACACAAACTTCCCAGACCAAGTTGTCAATATGCCTACTGGGGGCAAATGTAGTGTATCTGGTCCACGCTAATATAGAAAATTGCTGCACATCTCTGAGTGTAATGTCTTTTTTGGTATGGTTGGACCACAAAATGATCTCCTTTGAAGTAAAAATAAAAACCAGAATCTCAGCTTACCCTGGATTGTTCAGGAACTAAATAAGGCTAATGTCCAACTGTTAAGTGATAACCTGGAAAAATTTCAAGAGACCATAAACCCTGAGAACACTGCGGCTTATGTGGAAATGTTCATAGAAACCCCATACAAGCATGTTAATAGCTGCAAAGAGGCAGATGGAACCACCGGGATGAAGTACAGAACTAATTAAAAAAACAAGCCACCCTGGAGAAATCACATCAATAAGCTGAAGGAAGACAATTATGGCAAACATTAGGAGTTGAAGCAACCAGGAGGCTAAAAAAACTCTCATCAAACTAAACAGTCAAGTCAGAAGACAAATACAGTCTACCAAAGCCAAATTTGAGAACCTCAAAGGCAATACACAGTTGTGTGCAGAGTTCATTGTTAATGGCGATACCTGTACTGAGCAAAAAGATATAGTAAACCTACAGGCAGACAAATTCAACTCTAACTTTATCCCTATCTCCCCTTCAACCTCCCCTCAGTTAATACCATCAAATATAACTCCCTCTACTATCATTAGGGAATAGGTCCTCAATACTTTCTCTAAGACCAAGAATGCTGTAGCAATGGGCCCAGACAATAATCCAAGATGCCTTCTAAATAGCATGAAAGATGACCTATCAGGGCCTGCGGAATTGATATTTAACTTTAGCCTCCAAAAAGGCTTTTGTGCCTCACAAATGGAGAACAGCAACAGTCATCCCTATGCACAAAGATGGGCCATCTACAAACCCTATAAACTACAGAGCCATAAGTCTCACCAGTCTCTCCTGCAAGGCCATGGAAAGAATTATCAGAGACATCATTAATAATGACATAGGAAACCTCCTAACACTGGACTCAACCCAATTTGGTTTTGTCAAGGGCAGGTCATGCCTACACAATCTGGTGGACTTCTTTGAAAAGGTCACCAAAGTCATGGATGAGGGTCAAATAGTTCACACTGCCTAACTTAACCTGGCCAAGACATCTGATACAATAACCCTCTTGGATATTGTTGACAAACTCAAGAGGTTACATATAAACCCTTAGGTCACACTGTGGATAGCCAGCTGGTTCACAGACAGGACTCAGGAAGTTAAAATTTGGGGGTCTACCTCTACAAAGAGGCCAGTCACAATTAGAGTCCCTCAGGGATTCATCTTGGGACCACTACATTTTGGCATTTGCTTCTCTGAAGTCAACACCAGTGTCAAGGGCCTCTGGCTGACCAAGTGTGCACATAATTGCAAATTAGGAACAATCACAGAATCCCCCACCAACATTTATTGTCTCCATGAAGGGCTGAAACAGACAAATAACTTGTGTCAGAGCCATGGACTAAAAATAAATGCCAAGAAATGCATAATAGTATCCTTTGTGGAGTCATCTACCCCTGGTAAATATTTTATTGACAAAACATGCCAAAGAGTTGACCCAGTAGTCAGGGATTTGGTGACACAGATAGTAATGTAGCCTTTGACAATCTCTTGTCTACAGTAGTGAGGAAATCATTCTATGTTGTGCAGCTTATAAACAAACATATGACATCAAGGTCCAAGAAGGTCATTGTTCCACTGTATTCAGCATTCATCAGACTTATCATTAAGTACAATACCTTCTTTTCATAACCAGGCACATTGAACAAGTGGCATGTTCACAGAGGTTCCTCACTAAAAGAATGCAGGGCATGAGTAGCGTGTCTTATGGAGACCATCTTCAAACCTTATCCATATATGCTGTCTACTACAGGCTCTTGAGGGAAGATCTATGCCTGGCATACAAAGTATTGTCAGACCCCACCCTGATTGACATCCTGCATATTCACAAAACAAACAGCACTAGAATTACCACTTCTAAAGACTTTTGCCTGTGCTATAAATAAGACTTGCTTGAGAGACAGGTATGTATCACAGAGACTACAACGTCTCTTGAATAGGCTTCCTATCCATGTGAAGTTGAGTTCCTCCTTAACTCAATTCAAGTCTAACTTGGGCAATTGGATGGGGAACAGGAAATTCATCCCTGTTTTAGCACCTATGTCTCTAATGAACACAAACAGCCTGTAAATGTTTCATTTCCTAAGCCCCTGCTTGTAAAAAGTTCATCTCCCCAGCACCTGCTTACACTTATGAAGGATACCAGAACTTGTCAAAGATTTGGGATGCATGGCTAGGCTTAAAAAGGCCCTTGTGGTCATTAGCCTAGTACACACCTATGAATCTATATGCAAAAGATTGTTCTAAAAATCAGGAATGTGTTGGTTTAAAAATCTATCTTGCGAATGGATGTTGGTAATATGAAAAGGGAGTAGAGTTATTTGCTGTGAGTCTTTATGATAATGCCAATTCTGTGAGGGTGAAGAAGAGCCGGCATGAAACAAAGGTTGCTCATACCATTAATTTTCTCAAGAGTCTCTGTGGTCTTTGGAAATGAAGTACATATTCTGCAGAGTATATACGAAATGGTGTGCTGTACTCAATGATGTGTCGCATAGGGGACATATGATGTGAAACTATAACCTATTTGATACTAGAAAAGATACCATTAGTGGTGCAGTGAGGAGCATTGTCATCTCACAGCAAAAAGGTTCTCCAGTTCAATTCTCAACTGGAGTGCTTTCTGTTGACAGTTTGCATATTGTTCATCTGCTTGTGTGTTTTCTCTATATGCTCTGGTTTTCAAACATATTCCAAAGACATCCAGTAGGTGGATCGGACACTCTAAATTTGCGAAAAGTATGAGTGTGCATGCATGTTTGTAGTATGGAAGACCAACTGCTACAAGACTAGCCACCATGTGGTCTGAACTTTGGCTCTAATGATGGCCACTGTTGATGTGACACCTTGACCCATGTGTAGAAATGGTAAAGAGGAGGCAATGGATGGATAGATGGATGAACCATGGCATTTATAGTGGGCATTGGTATGATCAAGCCCTTGTGTTACTAGGAGGAGGGAGGAATTTACGACACACCAATTTGCAGATCTTATATTCATAAAATCATGTCTTTGTAAATCTTTCAGCAAATCCCATTTGTTTTTCTCCTCTTTCATAAAGATGTCATACCAAACTATGAAGTGCAGTTACAACCTATGTGTATATGCATATTTTACTATAGTTTTTGTAATCCATGATCTATGCAAATACCTAATTGACTTGTACCAACTTTAGCATATTTATCACAATCTGTATGTTTCACTTTTGCACACAATGCTTGCATACTTTTTTTTTTGCTTTGTACTAATCTTTTTGTTTATATTACTATGAAGCTTTTCTCCTCGGGTCTCCATTGAAAATGGGCTCCAGTCCCAGTTTGGACCAACTGGTTAACAAATGTCAAATAAATAAATATGTAAAATGTGCAAAGTGTACAGAATGAAAAAAATGTAACTTTACACAGTGCAAATATGGCTTCATTGAAAAGCTGGCAACTATTGCAAGTGAAAACAAGTGTGCCCCTCAAATGTACAGTTGGAATGCCTGGGTGCACTAACTTATTTCGATACTAGCTTGTTGGTCTCAACCTCTCCCAAGAGCTAAAAGACTGAGAACAGGAAAAGCAGAAGTACCACCCTGGACACTTCAAGTATTCAGAAACCAACTACCAGATGAGAGGCTCTTATTAATAAACTGTGTGAGCAGATTGGTCTTCTGCATACAGCTCAAATCAGATTCCACACCTGTAAAATTATGCAACAATTATTTGGACTTCTGAGTCAATGGTAAATAGAAATCCAATATATTTCTTCAGCTATTGGTAGAAATAGGTCCAGATAAGCTGTTGGACCAACCAACTACCAGATGAGAGGCTCTTATTAATAAACTGTGTGAGCAGATTGGTCTTCTGCATACAGCTCAAATCAGATTCCACAACTGTAAAATTATGCAACAATTATTTGGACTTCTGAGTAAATGGTAAATAGAAATCCAATATATTTCTTAAGCTATTGGTAGAAATAGGTCCAGATAAGCTGTTGGAATTCTTCTTTATGTCATCTGTCTTTTACTTTATCTTTTTTTTATTTAGTCTTTTATTTTGCATTTTTGTGCAAATTTAATTTGGGTTGTATATTTGATTTTACAATATCCATTTCTTTTGTGGAAATTTAAATTGGGTTGTATATTTGATTTTACAATATCCATTTCTTTGTTTTATTTATTTCAGTAAACAGTGTTACAATTAACAACCTGTATTCAAACTGGAACCTTAGTTTGAGAGACAGCCTTACAGAACTATCTTCAAGTATATAGAGCTGAGTATATTTTCTTTATTATTCTGTATTATAGAGCTAAATTGTCTGCTTGATATCTGTGTCTTACTGCTCTGCAAATATATAGAAAACAGTATATATATTTTTTTATAATTTGCACATTCCTTACATCTGTGTTGAAATTGTTTCCCCACCCCCCTCATTTCTTGCCTTGTCTTTCAGCTGATATAATTTAGCTAGTGTTGTGTCTCCTTTTAATTAACAACCTGTATTCAAACTGGAACCTTAGTTTGAGAGACAGCCTTACAGAACTATCTTCAAGTATATAGAGCTGAGTATATTTTCTGTGTTATTCTGTATTATAGAGCTAAATTGTCTGCTTGATATCTGTGTCTTACTGCTCTGCAAATATATAGAAAACAGTATATATATTTTTTATAATTTGCATTCCTTACATCTGTGTTGAAATTGTTTCCCCACCCCCTCATTTCCTGCCTTGTCTTTCAGCTGATATAATTTAGCTAGTGCTGTGTCTCCTTTTAATTAACAACCTGTATTCAAACTGGAACCTTAGTTTGAGAGACAGCCTTACAGAACTATCTTCAAGTATATAGAGCTGAGTATATTTTCTGTGTTATTCTGTATTATAGAGCTAAATTGTCTGCTTGATATCTGTGTCTTACTGCTCTGCAAATATATAGAAAACAGTATATATATATTTTTTATAATTTGCACATTCCTTATATCTGTGTTGAAACTGTTTCCCCACCCCCCCTCCCTATTCTTGGTTGTAGTTTAAATTTGGTGGCTTTTGCAGTGCCTGTCCCACTGTAGATTTGATCTAAGACACTCCCCCAGGACATCTCTTTACCGCATTCTACCTAATAAACCCTTTCTGCACTTGCTTTTAGTCCTTTTTAATTTAATTTAATTACATTTTTTCAAACTGTGTATGGACTAATATTGCTACATATTCAAGTGTGCCAGCTTGCACTGCATGAGAATTGTATTTACTACTGCTTTTGCTACTTTTCTAAAAAAAAAAAAAAAATTCTTCTGCTTTTACTGTACTTGTGTTTCTTCCTACTTTATTTTGCTTTTAAGGCCATCTTAAAAGTTCTCAATTGTATTTATTACTGCTTGGTGTAACTCATTCTAAGCCTTTTAGTTTAAACACTTGGGCTTCAGACCAGTTGTTTTACATTGAGAGGGTTTGTGGTCTGCACTGTAGTGGCAGAACAGGTAGCTTACATCCTTCTAAGTTGGGAACTGCTGATTGAGGGCTCAGTGTCTGTTATTCTAAAAGTATATTAATTATGGTTTAAGCACTTGGGCTTTCAGGCCAGTTATTTTACATTAAGAGGGTTCGTGGTCTGCACTCTTGTGGGAGGAGAGGCTGGACTCTGCCCTTCTGAGCTGGGAATTTCTGGTTGAAGGCTTATAGTGCATGCATATCTGAATTTCTTCTTACTGAAATTGGTACACCTTGTTTGCTGTAGCATAGACTAGATCCAGGCCTGCTGAATCTAGCTTTGTTTGTATAACGTGAGCACTAATCCAGGCATTATTTAAAGTATTCAGTTGTATTTGTTACTGCTTGGTAGTAACTTGGTTAAAGTGTAGCTATCATTCTAAGTCTTTTGGATTAAGCACTTGGGCTTCAGACCAGTTGTTCTACATTAGGAAGGTTTGTGGCATGCACTGTGGTGGCAGGACAGGTAGCTTTCATCCTTCTAAGTTGGGAACTGCTGATTGAGAGCTCGGTGTCTGCTATTCTTAAAGTGTATTAGCTCTGGTTTAAGCACTTGGGCTGTAGGCCAGTTATTTTACATTAAGAAGGTTCGTGGTCTGCACTCTTGTGGGTGGAGAGGATGGACTCTACCCTTCTGAGCTGGGAATTTCTGGTTAAAGGTTTATAGTGCCTGAATATTTGAACTGTATCTTACTGAAATTGGTCCACCTTGTTTGCAGTAGCATAGACTAGATCCAGGCCTGCTGAATCTAGCTTTGTTTGTATGCTTGTTATTTCCCTGGAACGCTAATTCCACCTAAACCGCGGCTTCTCAGTTCTTCTGTGGATCACTAGTGATATCTGCATTGCTTACTGTACTTATTTCCTTGCTTCGCTTGAAAGAAAGTTACTGTTTGTTGTTTTTGCATTTAAGTTACCTGTAACACATTGCACTTGTTACCTGGCACTTGCTCACTAAAGCAATTATAAGTCAGCACTAAAAATTAAAAGCACTACACCCTCGCTCCCCATTGGCCCTTGTTTTCAATTATAAAGGAATTCCCAATATTATTCTAGCATGTCCAAAGGTCAGTTGTCAATCTCCTCTCCGGTCCAGCTGGTGAATATGGGAATCTTGAGGCAATGTTACAACTGCCTCATGTACACAGACAACCCTCTCCTCCTCCCAACAAATTCCAACACATGTGAGAG
This sequence comes from Protopterus annectens, assembly GCF_019279795.1. NCBI lineage: Eukaryota > Metazoa > Chordata > Ceratodontiformes > Protopteridae > Protopterus > Protopterus annectens. The sequence goes on along the minus strand of NC_056744.1, from coordinate 1,290,701,762 downwards.
ATGCAACCATATAGCCAAACTGGAGGCTAAGCCCTCTCAACTCAGTACTGGCATAACCAGTCAGGAGGAGAAGGAAACCACACTCACTACAATTCCAGTCTCACATAGACCTACCACGACAGCAAACCAAACACATAATCACACAAAAACATACTCGGAGGCTCTAAATAAAGATCTGCCTAAGCAGCAGAGACCTCCAAAGCAGACACCCAAGCAACGGCTACCCCAAAACAAAACACGTGCAACACATATCTCACAAAGCCAGTGTGCCGAACAGTCACAGCCCTTAAGGCTAAACAACAACCTGATACACTTGTAATAGGTGACTCTATCGTCAGGCACACTGACGTCCCGCTCACCAGGCTGAACAAGGCGAAGGTCACGGTGAGCAGCCTGTCTGGCGCTAGGATCCGCCACATAACACAAGCACTCAGGTCACTCCAAGGCAAGCACAAATATGACTCAGTCATTGTCCATGCTGGTGTGAATGACCTGAGACGTACCTCCCTGGACTATATGAAAAGAGACATAGAGGAGCTCTCTGAGCATGTAGCCCAGGCTGGTATGACCCTCACCAAGAATGATGCCACAATATGAAGACAAGATGATCAATTTCAACAATTGGCTTAAGTATTGGTGTCATTCAAAGGGGATCCAATGCCTGTCAGCTTGGGATGATATGCACAACAAGCCACGATGCTTTGCGAGGGACGGCTTGCACCTGTCACCCCTGGGCTTTCAGATATTGGCAAAGGCTCTTGCTACCCCCATAGTGCCTTTTTTAGGCAAGGCTCAAAAGACAAACTCACCTCCATAGGTATCACAAGGGATAAGAAACTAAGAGTAATGCTACTCAACGCCAGAAGTCTAAACCTCAAGATGCACGCACTCGAAACTCTCCTTAGCATGGAGAACATCGATATCTGTGCAGTAACAGAAACCTGGTTCAGGACTCCCGAGAGCACCCCAGCACTACCAGGTTATACCTCATACCATGCTTTTTGGCCCCAAAACTTGGACCGAACCACAAAAGGAGGGGGAGTATCGATATTCATCAAAGATACCCACACCTCCAGGTTGGTGGCAAAGCACGAAGCATCAGAGACTATCCATGTGTAACTAACAGTGGGTAAAACTGCCTTCCAGTTTATAGCCTGCTACAGACCACCCTCCCAAACCCAGGAGCCCCACTCGGCCTTCCTGAGAACACTGGAAAATATGAAGGTCTCTCCGAACACCATTATATTGGGCGACTTCAACTACCCTAACATAGATTGGGAGCATTACTCTAGCTCCAACACCCTTGCCCAAAGGTTCCTAGAATTCATAAACTCAAATGCTACGGAACAACTTGTTACCACTCCCACAAGAGGGGAAAACATACTGGACATGATCATCACCAACATGGGGACTCTATGCTCCAGACCAGAAGTGTATCCCTCACTGGTAAGATCAGACCATAAACTGATCTCACTGGATATTCACATCCCGACCCCACCCCCTGCCCAGAAAACCACAGTGAAAAACTTCTCTAAAGCAAATTTCACACTCCTCAAAACCGAGGTGGAATCCTTTAAAGCCCCCAGGCCTGTGGAAAATACGGCCCAGACCGCAGAATCCTTTATAAATGCAGTCTATGAACACCTTCAGGAATGCATGGATCATGCAATCCCAAATAAAACCAAGACCCAATCCTCCAAAGGCAGACAACCTGTCTGGTGGACCCCAGCCATAAACAAACTATACAATAGAAGGAGGAATCTACTACATGATAGAGCAAAATTCCAAAAAGGAAAGGCACCTCTGATCAGTATTAGCAAAAAACTAAGGGCACTCATAAAATCTTCAAAGGCCAGCTTCGAGAGAAAAATTGCACAGGACACTAAGGATAATCACAAGGCTTTCTTTAGTTATGTTAGGAACCTGGGTGGGAATTCCCAGATATGCTCAGAATTAGTCCAAAATGACAAAAAATACACCAAACCCACAGACATTGCCAACATCCTAGCTGACAGGTTCAGTGCAAACTTCTCTCCCCCCCACCAAAATGGCAAATATCTATCCCAGCAGAGTGCTGCCCCCCTGACATCTCAGATGCTCAGGTGGGAGCCGCCCTCTCCAAAGCAAAAAACACAGCATCAATGGGACCAGACGATGTCCCAGGCTGCGTCCTACATGAACTCCAAGAAGAGCTAAACCCAAACATAAAACTACTGTTCAATCTCAGCCTTACTACAGGATATGTACCCAAAGAGTGGCGTACAGCAACAGTGGTCCCTCTCCACAAAGGTGGTGTCTCAATGGACCCAGACTAGCTTGGTCTGCAAAGCTATGGAAAGGATCATCATGGACCTCATAAATAAAGATATTGGGGACCTACAGACACTGGATCCTACCCAGTTCGGCTTTGTTAAGGGCAGATCCTGCCTCTTAAACCTGGTTGACTTCTTTGAAACAGTCACCAAGGCCATTGATGAAGGGAAGGTGGTCCACACAGCCTATCTGGACCTCGCAAAAGCCTTCGATACAATACCCCACTCGGGCATTCTAAATAAGCTCACCAGCTTAAATATAAACCCCTATGTCACTAGATGGGTTGCAAACTGGCTCAAGGACAGAACCCACATGGTTAGAATTGCTGGAGCCATGTCAGACTCCAAACCAGTTACAAGTGGCGTCCCACAAGGCTCAGTCCTGGGACCTCTCTTGTTTGGTATATATTTCTCGGAGGTACAGGCCAACACGGAAGGTCTGTGGCTGACCAAGTTCGCAGATGACTGCAAACTGGGTGCCATAATCGACTCTCCAGGCGACACAAGCATCCTCCAAAAGGGCCTCATAGAAACAGACAACTGGTGCCAGAGCCATGGCCTCAAGCTAAACGCCAAAAAGTGTATAGTCATCCCCTTTGGCAAAAACAAAGTGCCCACAAATTACCAGGACTGTGGCTGACCAAGTTTGCAGATGACTGCAAACTGGGCGCCATAATCGACTCTCCAGCCGACACAAGCATCCTCCAAAAGGGCCTCATAGAAACAGACAACTGGTGCCAGAGCCATGGCCTCAAGCTAAATGCCAAAAAGTGTATAGTCATCCCCTTTGGCAAAAACAAAGTGCCCACAAATTACCACATAGGTGGTAATCCATTAAGTACAGAAGAAGTAATTAGGGACCTGGGGACCCACGCTGATAGCAATCTCTCATTTGACAACCACGTGGCCAAAGTGGTTAGAAAAACATTTTATATAGCCCACCTAATCATGAAGGGATTCAGATCTAGATTAGGGGAGGTCATCGTGCCTCTTTACTCATCCCTCATCAGGCCCATAATCGAGTATAATGCCCCTTTTGGGATGTACCTTACCAAACACCTGCAGCAACTGGAAAGACCCCAAACGTACCTCACCAAGAGGATCAAAGGGCTCAAACAGATGCCATATGCTGCCCGGTTAAAGAAACTCCAGCTCTACTCAGTGGCATACCGCCTGTTCAGAGGCGATCTGTGCCTGACGTATAAAGCCATGTCCAACCCGGAATTAATGAACATGCTGCACCTCAGAAAATCCAAATCCCATCGAGCTACTCGCTCGAGAGACTTGAACCTCAGCACTGAAATAAATAGGACATGCTGGAGGGACAGATTCATAACCCAGATGCTCCCTTCACTCTGGAATAAAATCCCAGTCCAGGTTAGGCAGAGTCCCTCATTGACTCTCTTCAAGAGGAATCTTGATGCGTGGATGGGAGATCATAGGTTTACCCCAGGTATCACTTCTGTGTCACTGTTAGACAGAGGCACAGTATACTAACCTCAAAAAAAGGCATAGCAAAATTAATTTAAAATGGGTGGCGAAAGCCAAACATACTCTGGCTAGGCTTATAAATGCCCTAGGGCAGATAGCCTAGTATGAACCTATGAACCTATGAACCTATGAACCTATGATTTAATGTTAAGTGTTTGTTGCTAGCTTAATGGTACATGCACTGCAATGTGCATTAACATCTGTTGTTTTTTAGCTTTCAAAGAGCTGGTGCTCAAACTATCACTGCCATGCCAATATTTAACAGCCTGACTGAGTCTGCTTATTTAAAGGTAAACATCAACTGGATTTTTGCTATGTTCTAGCTGGTGGCAGCAATACCTTAAAGGATGTATGTAAGAGTGGTACAGGATATGTACGAGGGTCGTGTGACAGCGGTGAGGTCTACGGTGGGAGTGACGGATGTGTTTAAGGTGGAGGTGGGGTTACATCAAGGATCAGCTCTGAGCCCTTTCTTATTTGCAATGGTGATGGACAGGTTGACAGATGAGATCAGACAGGAGTCCCCGTGGACTATGATGTTTGCAGATGACATTGTGATCTGTAGTGAGAGTAGGGAACAGGTGGAGGAAACCCTGGAGAGATAGAGATATGCTCTAGAGAGAAGAGGAATGAAGGTCAGAAGGACTAAGACAGAATATATGTGTGTGAATGAGAGGGAGGATAGAGGAATGGTGAGGATGCAAGGAGTAGAGGTGGTGAAGGTGGATGGGTTTAAAAATAATTGGGTCAATAGTTCAGAGTAAAAGTGAATGTGGAAGAGAGGTGAAGAAGAGAGTACAGGCAGGATGGAGTGGGTGGAGAAAAGTGTCAGGAGTGATTTGTGACAGACAAGTACCTGTAAGAGTGAAAGGGAAGGTCTACAAGAGGGTAGTGAGACCAGCTATGTTATATGGGTTGGAGACAGTGGCATTGACAAAAAGGCAGGAGTTTGAGCTGGATGTGGCAGAATTAAAGATGTTAAGATTTGCACTGGGTGTGACGAGGGTGGACAGGATTAGGAATAAGTATATTAGAGGGTCAGCCCAGGTTGGAAGGTTTGGAGACAAAGCCAGAGAGGCAAGATTACGTTGGTTTGGACACTTGCTGAGGAGGGATGCTGAGTATATTGGGAAAAAGATGCTAAGGATGAAGCTACCAGGTAACAGGAAAAGAGGAAGGCCTAAGATAAGGTTTATGGATGTGGTGAGAGAGGACATGCAGGTGGATGGTGTGACAGAGCAAGATGCAGAGGACAGGAAGAAATGGAAACAGGTGATCTGCTGTGGCGACCCCTAACAGGAACAGCTGAAAGAAGATGATGATTATCCCTTGAAAAATATTGTGTGTGTGTGTGTGTGTGTGTGTGTGTGTGTGTGTGTGTGTGTGTGTGTGTGTGTGTGTGTGTGTGTGTGTGTGTGTGTGTGTGTGTGTGTGTGTGTGTGTGTGCACGCATGTGCATGCGTGTGTGCGTGTGTGTGTGTGTGTGTGTGTGTGTGTGTGTGTGTGTGTGTGTGTGTGCATGTTTCTATGCAAAATAACCTTTTTAAAAGTTTCGATTACTGTTTTCTTTCTCCTCATTCATCAGGTCTACTCAACCAACCTTAGCGTCCCCCATGACCAACCTGACCCATGTTCAGGGATTGTGAAGAGAGTGAGGATGCTGGTGCAGCATCATAATGCTGTCAGGGAGTGTGCTCTAACTCCCACCTTCACAGTAGCTTTGTCAGCTCTAGGATTGCTACACTGGAGAAGTGCATAAGCTCTTCTGCAACCTCCTGACTTAACAGCTCACTGCTTACACAGCACAGAGCTTGCCAGGTCCATACACTGCTTGCTACAGTGAACCTAGGTTACTCCCCTCAACACAGGATGGGCAAGCAGACATTGGCCACTTACTTCCTTCATCCTCTTTTTGCTCCTCTAAAGCCCATAGCACTTATTTAATAATGGTTGTCTAGGGTGCAGTATGGGCTTAATCCTGTCATCTACAAAGTTGCAATTACTGTGGGTAAGATTATGTTGGAAGGTGCTCATCTCAGTCTTATAAAATCCCAGAGAGTCAGTGAACTGTAGCTGTACAATGTGAAGCTTCTTTGTGTTTGGCAGATGTTTCCTATTACTCTAGGTAGCAGTGAACATTTATAGTATGTTTTTAAGAACTGCTGCTTCCCTCCCATATTTTACTTGAAGCCTGAAGTGTAGATTTTATTTGCAAATCATGTGTGTTGGTAACAATAGTGTGAATTATAAGAACTTGCCCCTGTCCATCACATGGGACATACAGGAGGTCTTGTCGTTTGCAATTATATGATAGTCTAGTATAGAATTACTATGATGTCTATGACTTCTAGGTTAGTATTATATATGATTTGGTACAAAATGATGATGTTCCAAATGAATAATGGGATGTCCCCTCATTTCCATTGTGGGCCTAAATCCTTAATAGGTGAGGGAGTGTTGTCAGCACACTGATTCAAGGGTTTAGTAGTTATATAAATATGAATGTCTTCAAGAACATAAAACAATTTTATTCTATGATCTGATCACTAAATAGAGTATTTTATAACAAGATGGTTATTCCACTTAGTATATTTTAAACCTTAATAAGATAAAAGGACATTTGTTTGCAATTACTGAATATGAATTTAGGCATTTACAAGGTAGTGTTGCGTGCTATTTTACTGCAGATTTACCCACCCATTTACCAGTATGAACTCTAATTCACTCCTAAAGCGCCCATCATTCTTTCCTTGTGTTTTGCCTTGCTACACAGTTACAGATTTAGAAAATATTCCTCAGTGCTTGAAAAGTAGAAGCAATTGTTACAGTTTGCCAGTGCTGGATGGCATGAATAATGGAAATAATTTTCAAAGGTTCATTTCTTCCTTTGGGATACCATGACCCACGTTCCACTTTATCGCAGCATGATTGTCGTATTCACAGATACTAATAATATCATTTGTGATGGATGCATACTGAAAGCATGATGGCCATAACTGTGATCCCCTTCATTGCTGAACTTAAACTCTGAAAGCAAAGAATATGTTAAATGCAAGCCTGCACTGTATCTTAGTATTCCTCTTCTTTTTTTGAAGTGCAGTAGTCTTGAAATTAGTATGAAGGCTGCAATGTATAACAGTTTTTTTTTTAAGTTTTAGAATGGTATTCACAGTCCCAAGTTTTGGCTGACTGTAGCTTTAATTCACAAACAGTGACAATATGTACTTATGCAAATAAAGTCAGTGGAGGTAATTCACTTTGAGTATGGAAAAGCCGAGGAAATGACAAAAGCGAAAAGCACTTAAGGGATAAGCGTTAAGGGGAAACCTATTACTTTTGTAAGGCATCATAGACTTTGGTGTGTTACTACTATTCATTGAGATACATGTAAATGGGCCTTATTTGCATATAAAACGTGTAAAGGACCCTGAATATATGTTTAAAAACACCATATTACCTGGGGATTATTGGAATTATGCATAAACTTATGTAGGACTTTGTAAAGTAATGCCATTTTAAAAATAAACAAGCTACTCAGTTCACTTGAAGAAATCATTGTGTTTTATTCCTTAGATGGGCATTATACAATGGCTTTAGTAGATATTGTAAAGCTGTCATTTGTAAAAGGAAAATCATTACAGCAGCAATAGAAATGTGATCACTGAGAAAATAATTTATTTTGGTGTCATTACGTGATTGTGCATACACAATAGAAGTACTGAAGTGGCAAGGATGTTTTGTGACTGTACTGTGAGGTTCCTGAGTGCAACTAACAGTGTTTTGATTATAAGAATGTGACAGGTGCTATTGAAAGGATGGACGTGTTAACAAACTGCTTTATTTACTTTATCAGTGTATTAAAGTTAGTGCAAACATCACTTCAGAGCAACTTTACCCGACTAAACTTTGCACATGTAATATCATTATGTGGGTTGTGTCACATTACTTTTTTTTTCTTCTGAGGATGACAGGTTTTGTGTTTTTGTTTGAATGTGACATTGTGGCAGAGGAAGGACAACTTGAATTACTTTTTACAGGGTCAGCAAACATCTATGCAGAGTGCAAAGCAGATATAATAAGCATGGGTATGTTTTTAAGGATGATTGTGAGGATGGCATGACAATATGATATGATATGAACTGTAAGTAGGCTTCAATAGCATGTGCTGCTCAACATAATTAATCATTTACATCTCGGTACAGTTAATTTGCCTACACTAATTTGCTTCCATTGCATATTACCATAAATGGCCTCTGAATCGTCGCCTAGCTACGCTCATTTGTGGACAGGGCAGATAAGAGTTCAGACTATGGCTATAAATACCAGCCTTATGTATTATGTGATGGAACTCAAAACTAAATTGTCTCACATTTCTGCTTGTGAACAAGCCAAATGTGACATTACAAAAACGTTACTGTAACAAGGATTTTACTTACCATGTATTTAATAATAAAAAATAAACATGTATTACACGCAAGTTACCTGGTCTAGTAGTGGATTATAAGGACTAAATGTGACTCTCTATCAGACATTTACAATAAATTAAGTGCTTTTTAAAGAACAGGGAAGTAAGTAGCACTGGTACTATTCAATGTCTCTTAAAGATGATGCTAAGAGACTGGGGAGAAATATATGACTGCATTTTGCCCAAAAGAATCTGCAAAAAAGCTAATGCACAAAATATAATAAAAAGAGTGAGGCAGCACTTACCACATTAGAAAACATTGTCATGCAATTGTCAGATTAGGATTCCTTGTGAAGAGGCTGAAAGTATGAAGTAAAAGAAGTAAAAAAATCCAGTAAAGTACAAATTGCATATATTAACAGCTTTGAAAAGAAAAAAGATAATTCATACCTAACGTCATATTGTAGAAAGCAGGGAAATATCTGGTGAAAACAGTAAAAAAGACTTTATGTTTGTAGAGCTGTACTTGGCAAAGTATGATAGAAAAAATAAAATGGTTATTCATTTTTATACAGGGAGCTTTAGCTATGTTATTGCATGCTGTGTGCTGCTCATGTGTCTACAAATTCTCAAAACATTATAGCTGCCCAAAATAAAATCGTACAATGCCTAAATTAAAAGCTGAAGAATGAGAGAAAAAGAGAGAGAGAGAGAGAGAGAGAGAGAGAGATGGCAAGATACAGAAAAATAATTTTGTACACCATAAAAGAAAGTGGGTGGGAGGGACAGATAATACAAAACATTAAAGTTGCCTAAAGGTACTTAAAGATCACAATCTAAATAGGCATTGTTTTCTGAAAAGATATATGACAGGGCAAGATGGCTCACTTTAAGTTAGCGAGAGACTACCTCAGGGACATGCTGAAGAAATATTTTCTTTATAAAGACAGCAGTAGTTGTAGAGAACAGCAATTGTGAGAGGGCAGTGGGTTCAGTAATAGGGTGAAAATTCATGACTGCATGGCAGAAAAAGCAATTCTTTTAACTGATGGGAAGATGCCAGCAATTTGCTAACTGAAAACAGTTTATCCTGGAGGGAAGAAAATGTCAGTTTTGGTGGTACAATATTTCTTGCTCTTATCTACCATCAGGATATATGCTATTTCACTCTGAAGAAAAATTGTGATGACAAAATGCTACAGCTACTGAAATTGTCAAAAAGATGCCAATTAAGTGACTCTAAGGTTTCTGCACCAAGTCCAGCCTTGGAATTACAGCCAAATAAAGCTGCTTTGTTTATATGCTTGTTGTTTGTTTGCTTGTTATTTCCCTGGAATGCTAATTCCACCTAATACGCGGCTTCTCAACGCTTCTGTGGATCACTAGTGATATCTGCATTGCTTACTGTACTTATTTCCTTGTTTCACTTGATAGAAAGTTACTGTTTGTCATTTTTGCATTTAAGTTACCTGTAACACATTGCACTTAAGTTACCTGGCACTTGCCCACTAAAGCAATTATATAAGTCAGCACTAAAAATTAAAAGCACTACACCCTCACTCCCCACTAGCCCTTGTTTTCAATTATAAAGGAATTCCCAGTATTATTCTAGCATGTCCAAAGGTCAGTTGTCAATCTCCTCTCCGGTCCAGCTGGTGAATCTGGGAATCTTGAGGCAATGTTACAACTGCCTCATGTACACAGACAACCCTCTCCTTCTCCCAACAAATTCCAACACATGTGAGAGATGCAACCATATAGCCAAACTGGAGGCTAAGCTCTCTCAACTCAGTACTGGCATAACCAGTCAGGAGGAGAAGGAAACCACACTCACTACAATTACAGTCTAACACAGACCTACCACGACAGCAAACCAAACACATAATCACACAAAAACATACTCGGAGGCTCTAAATAAAGATCTCCCTAAGCAGCAGAGACCTCCAAAGCAGACACCCAAGCAACCGCTACCCCAAAACAAAACACATGCAACACATATCTCACAAAGCCAGTGTGCCGAACAGTCACAGCCCTTAAGACTAAACAACACACCTGATACACTTGTAATAGGTGACTATCGTCAGGCACACTGACGTCCCGCTCACCAGGCTGAACAAGGAGAGGGTCACGGTGAGCAGCTTGTCGGGCGCTAGGATCCGCCACATAACACAAGCACTCAGGTCACTCCAAGGCAAGTACAAATATGACTCAGTCATTGTCCATGCTGGTGTGAATGACCTGAGACATACCTCCCTGGACTACATGAAAAGAGACATAGAGGAGCTCTCTGAGCATGTAGCCCAGGCCGGTATGACCCCGACCTTGAGTAGCATCTTACCCTCACCAAGAATGATGCCACAATATGAAGACAAGATGATCAATTTCAACAATTGGCTTAAGTACTGGTGTCATTCAAAGGGGATCCAATGCCTGTCAGCTTGGGATGATATGCTCGACAAGCCACGATGCTTCACTAGGGACGGCTTGCACCTGTCACCCCTGGGCTTTCGGATATTGGCAATGGCTCTTGCTACCCCCATAGTGCCTTTTTTAGGCAAGGCTCAAAAGACAAACCCACCTCCATAGGTATCACAAGGGATAAGAAACTAAGATTAATGCTACTCAACGCCAGAAGTCTAAACCTCAAGATGCACGCACTCGAAACTCTCCTTAGCATGGAGAACATCGATATCTGTGCAGTAACAGAAACCTGGTTCAGGGCTCCCGAGAGCACCCCAGCACTACCAGGTTATACCTCATACCATGCTTTTCAGCCCCAAAACTTGGACTGAACCACAAATTGAGGGGGAGTATCGATATTCATCAAAGATACCCACACCTCCAGGTTGGTGGCAAAGCACGAAGCATCAGAGACTATCCATGTGCAACTAACAGTGGGTAAAACTGCCTTCCAGTTTATAGCCTGCTACAGACCACCCTTCCAAACCCAGGAACCCCACTCGGCCTTCCTGAGAACACTGGAAAATATGAAGGTCTCTCCAAACACCATTATATTGGGCGACTTCAACTACCCAAACATAGACTGGGAGCATTACTCTAGCTCCAACACCCTAGCCCAAAGGTTCCTAGAATTTATAAACTCAAATGCTATGGAACAACTTTTTACCACTCCCACAAGAGGGGAAAACATACTGGACCTGATCATCACCAACATGGGTACTCTATGCTTCAAACCAGAAGTGTATCCCTCACTGGTAAGATCAGACCACTGGATATTCACATCCCGACCCCACCCCCTGCCCAGAAAACCACAGTGAAAAACTTCTCTAAAGCAAATTTTACACTCCTCAAAGCCGAGGTGGAATCCTTCAAAGCCCCCGGGCCTGTGGAAAATATGGCCCAGACCGCAGAATCCTTTATAAATGAATTCTATGAACACCTTCAGGAATGCATGGATCATGCGATCCCAAATAAAACCAAGACCCAATCCTCCAAAGGCAGACGTCCTGTCTGGTGGACCCCAGCCATAAACAAACTATACAATAGAAGGAGGAAGCTACTAAATGATAGAGCAAAATCCCAAAAAGGGAAGGCATCACTGATCAGTATTAGCAAAAAACTACGGGCACTCATAAAATTGTCTAAGGCCAACTTCAAGAGAAAAATTGCACATGACACTAAGGATAATCACAAGGCTTTCTTTAGTTATGTTAGGAACCTGGGTGGTAATTCCCAGATATGCTCAGAATTAGTCCAAAATGACAAAAAATACACTGAACCCACAGACATTGCCAACATCCTAGCTGACAGGTTCAGCGCAAACTTCTCCCCCCCCTCCCCACCAAAAGGGCAAATATCTATCCCAGCAGAGTGCTGCCCCCCTGACATCTCAGATGCTCAGGTAAGAGCCGCCCTCTCCAAAGCAAAAAACACAGCATCAATGGGACCAGACGGTGTCCCGGGCTGCGTCCTACATGAACTCCAAGAAGACCTAAACCCAAACATAAAACTACTGTTCAATCTCAGCCTTACTACAGGATATGTGCCCAAAGAGTGGCGTACAGCAACAGTGGTCCCTCTCCATAAAGGTGGTGCCTCAACGCATCCTGGAAACTATCACCCCATAAGCCTGACTAGCTTGGTCTGCAAAGCTATGGAAAGGATCATCATGGACCTCATAAATAAAGATATTGGGGACCTACAGACACTGGATCCTACCCAGTTCGGCTTTGTTAAGGGCAGATCCTGCCTCTTAAACCTGGTTGATTTCTTTGAAACAGTCACCAAGGCCATTGACGAGGGGAAGGTGGTCCACACAGCCTACCTGGACCTCGCAAAAGCCTTCGATACAATACCCCACTCGGGCATTATAGATAAGCTCACCAGCTTAAATATAAATCCCTATGTCACTAGATGGATTGTAAACTGGCTCAAGGACAGAACCCACATGGTTAGAATTGCTGGAGCCATGTCAGACTCCAAACCAGTTACAAGTGGTGTCCCACAAGGCTCAGTCCTGGGACCTCTCTTGTTCGGTATATATTTCTCGGAGGTACAGGCCAACACGGAAGGACTGTGGCTGACCAAGTTCGCAGATGACTGCAAACTGGGCGCCATAATCGACTCTCCAGCCAACACAAGCATCATCCAAAAGGGCCTCATAGAAACAGACAACTGGTGCCAGAGCCATGGCCTCAAGCTAAATGCCAAAAAGTGTATAGTCATCCCCTTTGGCAAAAACAAAGTGCCCACAAATTACCACATAGGTGGTAATCCATTAAGTACAGAAGAAGTAATTAGGGACCTGGGGACCCAAGTTGATAGCAATCTCTCATTTGACAACCACATGGCCAAAGTGGTTAGAAAAACATTTTATATAGCCCACCTAATCATGAAGGGATTCACATCTAGATCACGGGAGGGCTGTGTGCCTCTTTACTCATCCCTCATCAGGCCCATAATTGAGTACAATGCCCCTTTTGGGATGTATCTTACCAGACACCTGCAGCAACTGGAAAGACCCCAAAAGTACCTCACCAAGAGGATCAAAGGGCTCAAACAGATGCCATATGCTGCCCGGTTAAAGAAACTCCAGCTCTACTCAGTGGCATACCACCTGTTCAGAGGCGATCTGTGCCTGAAGTATAAAGCCATGTCCAACCCGGAATTAATGGACATGCTGCACCTCAGAAAATCCAAATCCCATCAAGCTACGCGCTCGAGAGACTTGAACCTCAGCACTGAAATAAATAGGACATGCTGGAGGGACAGATTCATAACCCAGAGGCTCCCTTCACTCTGGAATAAAATCCCAGTCCAGGTTAGGCAGAGTCCCTCATTGACTCTCTTCAAGTGGAATCTTGATGAGTGGATGGGAGATCATAGGTTTACCCCGGGTATCACTTCTCTGTCACTGTTAGACAGAGGCACAGTATACTAACCTCGAAAAAGGGCATATCAAAATAAATTTAAAATGGGTGGCGAAAGCCAAACACATTCTGGCTAGGCTTATAAATGTCCTAGAGCAGATAGCCTAGTATGAACCTATGAACCTATGAACCTAAATAACACAGTAACATGTATGAGGCCTTACTATTGCTTCCATTGCGTATTACCATGCTTCTCATGTATAGTTAGTACTGAATGCACTCGCCTCTTAATGCATCCATGCTCCCCCCTGACTAAATTAATATTTATTTATGTTTTCTTCCACATCATTTTCATGTATTTTCTAACAAGTAATAATGAAAAAGGAATAATAAAAAAGGCTACAAGGCAACTGGGAAATAACTTTTGGTTACCTTGGATGTAGTATCCCTTTTCACCAGCATTCCCAATGAGGTAGGAATATGCTATGTAAGGGAGTTCTTGATGAAAGATGCCACAATAGCTGTAGAAAAGATTGATTTAATTTGTTTCCTACTTGAATTAATGTTAGAATTGAACGTTTTCACATTTGAAACAAGGTATTTTTTGCAAACATCAGGGGCGGCCATGGGGACCCCAACAGCTAACAGTTATGCAAACATAGTAATGGCACAGTGGGAACAATGCTTCATGAAAAATAATGATTTCAGTAGGAATATATTATTTTTCTGGTGTTTTGTGGATGATTTGTTTCTTCTATGGGGTGATACTGAAGAAAGGTTATATGAGTTTATTGAACATCTGAATAATAGTACGGAATTTTTGAACTTTACTGTTAATAGTTCTAGGACTAGCGTTGACTTCTTGGATATTAAAGTAATAAGGGAAACAACAACTGGAAAGATATACACTAGCCTGCATAGGAAGGAATGTTACCATAACAGTTATGTTCACCATACAAGTATACATCCACCCCATATCTTTAAGAATGTTGTTAGAATCAGGCTGTGTTCATGTCCAGTTTACATGCCAGGAACAGGGATTTTGAGACCAGTTTGGCAACTTTGATGGATGAGTTTGCAGTGAGAGGTTACTCCAAAAAAGAGATAGAGAAGGCTTGTCAAACAGCCAAAAGTCAGAGAGACAATATAGGGAAACCATACTTCTCCAGTCCGGCTAGAGATAATCTGACCTCTGAGAAAAGGATAGGTGGCACACACTTTCTGAGCTATAACACGACACATTCGACAGATACACATCTGATTAAGAATATACTGCATAGGAATTGGCATATTCTAGGTACAGATGATCAGGTCAGTAAGATAGTAGGTGATTGGCCGAAGTTTACATATAAAAACAGTAAATCACTCAGAGGAATGCTCTGCTATAAAGAAACGATGGAACATCCCCCTCTGCTGACCTATGGGACAGTGAAATGCAACAAGTGTGCATTCTGTCAGTACATTGAAACCAACAGATTATTTGTACATCCCATAACATGGAAATCATATAAATTTAGTGCCATGGGGGACTGTCAAACTAAGGATGTGATATATTTAGCCCACTGTGTATGCTGTGATGCATTCTATGTTGGGAAAACCACCAGACGCCTCAGAGAACGTATACGAGATCACTTCTACTGCTTTAGGAGAGGGCAGGAACATAGTGCAATAGCCAAGCATATGTTGCAGCAGGGGGAGAACCATTATTTTAATTTCTCCATTATAGACAATTTAGCAGAAAATATGAGAGGTGGGGATTTAAGCAACAGAACTGAACAGAAAGAACTTAGATGGAATTTGACACTGTCTGCACATAAATCACCGGGGCTGAAGGATTATATATCTCTTAAACTTGTTCTGAAGAACAGGAAACTTAGGAAGAAAGTAGTATGAAGCAATCTGCTGTGCTCTGGAACTAGGGTTATGTTTCAAATAGGACATGCAAGCATGCTTTACAGTGCTTTTAGGCTTTTTACACATTTTTATATATTTTTTATACAAACTTTTTATGCGTTTTTATATGTATTTCTACATGTATTTTTATATGCATTTTCTACATATATGTTTTTATCTGATTTAAAAGAGTGTGTATCTCTTTGAATCTGGAAAGCATTGGAGTCTTGTATTCTCCACGGGGATTGGTGGGTCTTATAGTTTCATAGTTTCATAGTTTAGTACTAGGCTATCTGCCCTGGGGCATTTATAAGCCTAGCCATAGTGATGTGGCTTTCACCACCCCATGTAATGGTACAAAAGTGTACAGAATAGATTTAGAATACTGTGCCTCTGTCTAGTAGTGACACAGTGAAGACCCCCTTACATAATAAAATTAGTTTACTGTGCCTCCGTCTAGTAGTGACAGAGAGATGACCCCCGGGGTAAACCTATGATCTCCCATCCACTTGTCAAGATTTCTCTTGAAGAGAGTCAGTGAGGGGCTCTGCCTAACATGAACTGGGATTCTGTTCCAGAGTATGGGAAGCCTCTGAGTTATGAATCTGTCCCTCCAGCATGTCCTATTCATATTTGTGCTGAGGTTTAAATTTTTAGCTCTCGTGGTTCTGATGGATTTGGATTTTTTGAGGTGGAGCATGTCCATCAATTCCTGATTGGACATGGCCTTGTACGTCAGGCACAGATCACCTCTGAGTAGGCGGTATGCTACTGAATAGAGCTGGAGTTTCTTTAGTCTGGCAGCATATGACATATGTTGGAGACCCTTGATCCTCTTGGTGAGGTACTTTTGGGGTCTCTCCAGCTGTTGCAAGTGCCGGGTGAGGTACATACCAAATGGGGCATTGTACTCAATCATGGGCCTGATAAGGGAGGAGTACAGGGGTACAATGACCTCCTTTGATCTTGATGTGAATCCCTTCATGATAAGGTGGGCAAGGTAGAAAGTCTTTTTAACCACTTTGGCAACGTGGGTGTCAAATCAGAGGTCACTATCGACTTGGGTCCCCAGGTCTCTGATTACTTTTTCTGTACTCAGTGGGTTACTGTCTATGTGATAATTTGTGGGTACTTTGTTTTTCCCAAAGGGGATGACTATACATTTTTTGGCATTTAGTTTAAGGCCATGACTCTGGCACCAGTTGTCCGTTTCAGTGAGGCCTTTCTGTAGGATGTATGTGTCAGCTGGTGTATCGACTATGGCACCTAGTTTGCAGTCATCTGCAAATTTTGTCAGCCACAAGCCTCCCATGTTTGCTTTCAGATCTGAGAAATAAATGCCGAACAAGAGGGGTCCCAGGACAGAGCCCTGTGGGACACCACTTGTGACTGGCTTTGAGTCTGACATGGCTCCAGCGATTTTGACTTTATGGGTTCTATCCTTTAGCCAGTTTGCAACCCATCTTGTGACATATGGATTTACATTTAAGCTGTTGAGCTTATCTATGATGCCTGAGTGGGGTATTGTGTCGAAAGCTTTAGCCAAGTCCAGGTAGGCTGTATGAACTGCTTTGCCCTCGTCAATGGCTGTACTGACTGTTTTGAAAAAGTCAACCAGGTTCAAAAGGCAGGATCTGCCTTTTACAAAGCCGAACTGGGTGGGATCGAGTGTCTGTAGGTCCCCAATGTCTCTGTTTATGAGTTCCATAATGATTCTTTCCATAGCTTTGCAGACCAGGCTGGTTAAGCTTATGGGGCGGTAGTTACCAGGGTCTGTAGAGGTGCCTCCTTTGTGGAGTGGGACCACTATTGCTGTACGCCAGTGTTCAGGTGCATATCCTGTAGTAAGGCTAAGGTTAAATGGCATTTTTATGTGCGGGTCTAGCTCCTCTTGGAGTTCACGTAGCACGCAACCCGGGATACCGTCAGGTCCCATTGATACTGTGTTTTTAGCTTTGCTGACGGCGGTTCTCACCTGGACATCTGAGATGACAGGGAGGTTACATTCAGCTCGGATAAGTATTTCCTTTTTTGGTGGTGAGGGAGGGGAGAAATTTGCACTGAACCTGTCTGCCAGAATGTTTGCAATATCTGTGGGTTCAGTGTATTTTTTGTCATTGTGAACTAACTCTGAGCATATCTGAGGGTTTCCGCCCAGGTTTCTAACATAGCAGAAGAAAGCCTTGTGGTTATCTTTAGTGTCCATTGCGATTTTTCTCTCAAAGTTGGCCTTGGATGTTTTTATGAGAGAACGTAGCTTTCTACTAGTGCTGATCTGAGATGCCTTCTCTTTATGGGATTTTGCTCTGACGTGCAGTAGCTTTCTTCTTTTGTTATACAATATGTTTATGGCTGGGGTCCACCAGACAGGACGCCTGCCCTTGGTGGAGAGGGTCTTGGCTTTATTTGGGATTGCATGATCCATGCATGCTTGGAGATGTCCATAGAAAGCATTTGTGAAGGATTCAGCATTGTGGGGTGTGGTTTCCACTGGCGCAGTGGGCTTAAAGGATACCATCTCAGTCTTAAGAAGTGTAAAGTCGGCCTTTGAGAAGTTTTTCACTATAGTCTTTTGTGTTGGGGGTGGAGACGGGATATGTATATCCAGGGTGATTAGTTTGTGGTCAGATCTCACTAGTGAGGGGTATACTTCTGGTGCGGAGCACGTTGTCCCCATGTTTGTGATGATCAGGTCTAGTATATTATCTCCCCTTGTGGGAGAGGTGACTAGCTGTTCCATTGCATTTGAATTTATGAAATCCAGGAACCTTTGGGCTAGGGTGTTAGGGCTAGAATAATGCAACCAGTCTATGTTAGGGTAGTTGAAGTCTCCCAATATGATGGTGTTTGGTGAGACATTCATATCCTCCAATGTCTTCAGGAAGGCTGAATGGGGTTCCTGATATTGGGAGGGTGGTCTGTAACATGCTACCAGTTGTATAGAAGTTTTGCTTATGGTTAGTTGCACCTGGATGGTCTCTGATGCTTCATGTGTTGCCACTAACCTGGAGGTGTGGGTGTCCTTGATGAAAATGGACACTCCCCCTCCCTTTTTGGTTTGGCCCGAGTTTTGGGGCCGAAAAGCATGGTACGAAGTATAGCCTGGTAGTGCTGGGGTGCTCTCAGGAGCCTTGAACCAGGTTTCATTGACTGCACAGACATCGATGTTCTCCATACTGAGGAGTGCTTCGGGAGCCTGCATCTTGAGATTTAGACTTCTGGCATTGAGCAGCATTACCCTTAATTTTTTTTCCATTTTTGTTTTCTAAGGAGGTGGGTTTGTCTTTTGAGCCATGCCTAAAAAAGGCACTATGGGGGTGGCAAGAGCCTTAGCCAATATCCGGAAGCCCAGTGGTGACAGATGCAAGCCATCCCTTGCGAAGCAGCGTGGCTTGTCCAGCATGTCATCCCAAGCAGACAGACATTGGATCCCCCTAGAATGACACCAGTAATTGAGCCAATTATTAAAGCTGATCATCTTGTCTTTGTATTGTGGCATCATTCTTGGTGAGGGCAAGATGCTGCTCAGGGTCAGGATCATACCAGCCTGGGCTACATAATCAGAGAGCTCCTCTATGTCTCTTTTCATGTAGTCCAGGGAGGTACGTCTCAGGTCATTCACACCAGCATGGACAATGACAGAGTCATATTTGTACTTGCTTTGGAGTGACCTGAGTGCGTGTGTTATGTGGAGGATCCTAGCTCCTGATAGGCAGCTCACCGTTACCCTCTCCTTGTTCAGCCTGGTAAGCAGAACGTCAGTGTGTCTGACTATGGAGTCACCTATTACTAGTGTATCAGGCATAGTGTTTGGCCTTAAGGTTTGTGATTGTTTGACACACTGATTTATTGAAGTATGTGTTGCATGTGTTGTGTTTTGAGGTGGTGGATTTTTGGGTGTCTGCTTTGGGAGCCTCTGTTGTTTTGGTAAGTTTTTTGTTAGAGCTTCCGAGTATGTCTTTGTGTTATTATGTGTTTGGTTTGCAGTTGTGGTAGGTCTATGTGGGACTGGGTTTGCTGTGTGTGTGGTTACCTTCTCCTCCTGTCTGGTCTTGCCAGTCCTGAGTTGAGAGAGTTCAGCCTCCAGTTTGGCTATATAGTTGCATCTCTCACATGTATTTGTGTTTGTTGGGAGGAGGAGAGGTTTGTCTGTGTACATGAGACAATTGTAGCATTGTCTCAAGATTCCCAGATTAACCAGCTGAACGGGAGAGGATGCTAGTGATCTACCACTCGACATGCTAGAATATTATAAGGGAGTGCTGTACCGTTAAGGGAAGTGGGTACTCACAGGGGTGGTAGGAGGATGTAGTGCTTTCTTTAGTTTGAGAGTGCTTACTTAGAAGAGAGGTTTTGAGAACAAGTGCTAGGCTTATAATAAAGTGAGTAGACTGATTATTATAAGAGTAGAGCTTTCTTAAGGGAAAATTTGAAGAGCAGACTTGGCGGAGCCAGAAAAAGTTTAACCTTGTTTAACCGGCGCTGCGCTATGCGCACAATCGCGCAAAGCCGCGCAAACGCGGATTTTAAACAGGGAACTTTAAAAAGAACTAATCAGTCCGAACAAGCAACCAAATGAGAGATGGAGTGCTGAGGAATGATATAAACTTTATCAAAATAGTTTATTAACGCTGTCAATACAATTCTGCATTTTCATATAAAACACTTCTTCAGATAAATTCATGTGATTCAAATGCTGTTTAAATACTATGACGAGATTCAAATACAAAACATCATTGGATATTCAGTAATAATTAAAATAAAACATCCATTTTCGAGATTTTCAAGAATATAAATAAATAGTCATGATATTATTAACCTAAAATCTTCTTTAACAAACTAATTTAGTCATAATAATAAATGAAAAATATATATGTATATGTATGTATATATAACAAACTTCCATTATGTAGAAAATTCACCCATGTTGAAGGAAATGAATAATACACCAATGCCCTTTGGTGGCACATGATAAAATGACATTAATAATTTTTACAGTTTAGCTGATCTAAGTTTTAAAACAGGTATAATAGACAACATTTCATTTAAACCGGGATTCCTGTTGGCCTCTAAAATAATTTGCCAAAACAGTTCCCTATATTCCAGTTTTGCCTCCCACATACCTCCCCGTATTTCCCTAGGAACAATTTCAAGAACAAAAAAGAAAAAATAGATTGTGGACAGGTCAACCTGTGACGAAATAATGCATTTTTAAGATTGGCCTTATTTATCTCATAATAATGTTCATAAATCCTCGTCTTAAGTTTCCGTTTGGTCTTCCCAACGTAAAATGAATTACAGACTTTACATGTAGCTAAATAAACTAAACCAGAACTATTACAATTTGCATGAACCTTATTCGTGATATGCCTATTCCTACTAGGAATTTCAATAGAACAAGCATTCACTATGAAGTTACATTGGGAACACATCCCACACTTATATGTGCCGTATTTTAAACGGCAACTTGTATTTGCTTTTCTACTTCCAAATTCAAACATGTTCTTGAAATTCAAGTCCCGTCTATATATAAAATGTAAAGGCCCTAACACTTTAGGATCGATGTCTGAAATTTGTTGAAATCTATCCCATTCCCTATTCACTATTCTTTTTATAATATTAAAATCTCCATTATAATCAAGAATGTATGTCCCTTTAGGGTCTTTGTCATCTTTTCTTGGAATTGAATCTTTGGTTATAGGGAGGTTAACCAGATCTGTTCCTAAAATAGGTCCAAACCTACCTTTTCTACCTTCAAAAACCTCTCTTTCTATCTGGCATATTAGGTCTGTTGGATAACCCCTATTTTTGAACATTTCACAGACCTTTTTACTTTCGACCATAAATTTTGTTTCGTTAGATGTCATCCGACTAATCCTTACCAATTGACCTTTAATAAGATTTCTCTTCTGAAAGTAGGGGTGGCCACTATTAAAATGCAAATAAGAGTTGGAAAAAGTTTGTTTCCTAAAAATGTTTAAACTAAAACTACCCAATTCTTTTGAAAAACTAATATCCAGAAAATTTAAAGTCTTATGGTCGATATTATATGTAAAATCCAAAAAGTGTGTAGTGGTCATAATATAATTCAAAAATGCGATGAATTTTTGTTCTGTATCAGTCCATGATATACATATGTCATCCAAAAAACATGTGTATAGTGTCCAACAACCTTTAAATTCACTATTTAAAATGAATTGATCTTCCCACCAAGAAAGTACGATATTGGCAAGTGTAGGAGCACATCCTGCTCCCATCGCCACCCCTTTGATCTGTTTGTAAAATTCTCCCTCAAAGTACATAAAATTCTTGTTTAAAACTATTTCCATGAATAAAAGTATATTATTAAAATCCATGTTTGAGAAGTTTCCGAACTTTAACATATATTCTTCCAGCCAATTTAGACCTACTTCATGGGGTATACAACCATATAAATCCACAACATCCATTGTAATAAATTTCAACGAATCATGACATAATTGTTTTTAAAAGTCTTAATAAATCCCATGAGTCTTTTAATACTGCAGAACCCTCAAATGCTAATTTTTTAAGTTTATTATCTAAAAACTGTGAAATAAAAGAAGTAATTGAACCTTCAGAGGAAATTACCAACCTTAAAGGTGATTTTTGTGGACCTTAGGAATCCCAAATACAGAAGGTACTCTGGGAAATTTATTGTACAAAAACTTATATATATCCAAATTGAGAGAACCTTCTAGTAATAAATCATCCAACAACATGTGTATTTTTGAATTGGCTATATTCACCTCATTGACCAATGCTAGACTATATTTACTAGAATTTTGTAACTCTTCCTTCATTTTAGACTTATACATAATAGTATCCATCGAGACTGTACTGCCCCCTTTATCGGGTTACATAATTCTGATGGTACGGTCTGCTTTTAACTCATCCAAATCTTGTCTTTCTATTAGTGTTAAATTGGAACTAACTTTATGATTTTGTAACTCTCTTCTGATTTCCCTTTCTAAAATAGTTTCAAGGTTTTTCAATTGAGGGTGTAACAGAGGGTTAAAAATTCCTTTTCTCTTTAAAGCTGGATTTGAAACCGATTCTGAATCTGTATTTCCATAAAATAAAGCTAGGTTCTTCTTTCTGATGAACAATTTTAAATCTATAATAGTTTTTACCATATCTGTTTTCCTATATGGAACATATTTAAAACCTTTTGAAAATAAATTAAAGTGCTCTATATCAATAGAAATGTGGCTGTAATTGAAAATGTTATACCCCTGGTAGGTGTAAACATTATCAAACACAGTAATGAAATCATCTCTGTGATTGTTCGAAATCTCTATTTCATTCACTGTCGATATTGAGGGTGATTGTAATTGTAAAAGGTCCGGGGTTTGTTTCATATTCTGTATGATGTTTTGTATTTGAATCTCGTCATAGTATTTAAACAGCATTTGAATCACATGAATTTATCTGAAGAAGTGTTTTATACAAAAATGCAGAATTGTATTGACAGCGTTAATAAACTATTTTGATAAAATTTATATTGTTCCTCAGCGCTCCATCTCTCATTTGGTTGCTTGTTCAGACTGAATAGTTCTTTAACTTTTAAAAGAGCTAGAAATGGTCCAAAACAACCAATTACTACAAGCTCTTGTGCTGAGGTCACTCCTTCAGGGACAGATAGGCTGCTCAAGGCTCCCCACTCCCACTGGTGAGCAAAGAAACTTCTTTCTATCCAAGTAAGGCAATGGACAACACAGGAACTACACCACAGCCCAGAATACAGCAAAGCCTGTATACTGGTCTAAACTAGTCGAGGAGAGGCGGGAAAACAAGGATATTTTTTGTTTTTTTTGTTTTTGAGATAGAAAGCACACAGAAATGCAGTAAACAGTAATAAATCAGTTACACAGGCTAGCACACTTTAGTGGGTAGCCTCAACAGTTAAATTTAACAAACAAACAAACTTTCGACCAATTTTTGACCAAATGTAACTTTAAGTGCAGATAATATATAATGCAACAAACAGCTAAAAAAACAGTTTAAGCTTGTCTAAAGTAAGCAAGAGAAGGTATTTTAGGTAAAAAACAGCAAAAAGGAATCTTGTGTGATGTGTATTATAAAAAAGGGATTGTTTTTAAGCATGTTTGTTTTGGTCTGAGGAAGCAACCAGGAGAGGTTGCGAAAGCGCTTACCTATGCAATAAAGGTTTCTGTGGAACTTGATTTGGATTCTTACTTGGATTTTTATTGGAGTTTGGCTTCTCCTTGGTTTTAGTGTTTGTAACTTTTTTTTTTATATTTTCTAACAAATGTTAATTCCCTTATTTATATATTTATTTACTTAATTGGCTGTTTGTTCATTTCCTTCTGTAAATGCCAGCCATCACTTTGACTTATAGAAAACAAGCATTATGCTAACTGTATTCCACCACAGTATTCTAATTTGACATTTTCAGGTTGACTTTCTGACCTTGTTGGTGGGGATAGTACTGTTTCTTTTTTTGTGCGTCATTTGAATACAGTTCCAGCTTTTCTAGGCATAGAGCAACATCAGATTATATTTTAAAGTTTTTTAAATTTTCTACATTTTTTCTGCCCCCCCCAAGCCCCCCCCCTCCCATCTGCTAAGGGTCAGTGTCTTTTTTGCTGTAAATTAGATCTAATACCCATTTTATAATGATATCATTCACAACTGATTTAACCAGGTTTCCTTTGAATCTGCTCAGTATATCTTTGCATTAGAAACCCTACTAGTTTACTATATGGACTAAAATCTTTTCCAAATAGAGGCTACATTTTTAAATTGTTGTGCTTTCCTGCAAACATATTCTATCAGGGGCAGCTCGTGCCATAGGACTGCCGGACTGCAGCCCTCCCACCTATGAAACAAAATAAAAACAAACCGAGAAACACAAAAATTAATTCCCGGACAGTACGTATGTGCACATGCTCTCAGACTGCTTTCACAGCAGTCTAGATAAGGGGAAAGGCAAGATGCCCAGAAGTCTATGCGGCAATGACATCACAACATAGAGGCACTCCGGACTGCAGCAGTTGCAGGCAGGACCAATCACGGGTTTGGACTGCAGGGAATCCTTTGGGATGGACCAATCGCGCAAGGAATACGGGTAAGGGGATGTTCAGATATCGGCGGCAGCAACCGAGCGGCAATGGAAGCAGGAAGCAGGTATTTCGCTTGTTGGGCTGGGGCCGTTCAGCAACAAGGTAGGAGTGTAAGCATATTGCTGGGGCCGTTCAGCGACAAGGTGTGTGTGTGTGTGTGTGTGTGTGTGTGTGTGTGTGTGTGTGTGTGTGTGTGTGTGTGTGTGTGTGTGTGTAATGCCCCAGTTACTATATACTGCTGGCTAGAGTAGACTCATGGTGGTGTGTAAGGAATACCTCAGGCTTAAACCCTGTACCTTGTATGCAGTTGTTAAGGGCCTGAATTCCCTACCCACCACCATTTGTAAAAGAATTGCAGATTTTTGCCTCATATTTGATCTGTTCTGTTCCACATAATGTATGTGGTTTCTAAATATTTAAATGCTTGATGTTTGGTGGTGCAGTGGTAGCATTGTTGCCTCACAGCTGTAGGTTCTCAGATTTGATACTTGGCTGGGGTGCCTTTTGTGTGGGGTCTGCATCTTTTCCCTGTGTTTGTGTGGGTTTGCTTTTGTGTCCTCCCATGTTACAAAGACATGTCTGCATTATTTCTTCCTGGGCATCTGCTGAAAAATTTTTTTTGTTCCAAGTGAGACTGTCCTGGTTAACAAATGTTAAATAAAAGTGACAGGCATTTGAATTTCAGACTTCAGGTTTCTGAATGTTTAACTCCTTACATATTTGATGGTGCAGTGGTAGCATTGTTGTCTCACAGCTGTAGGTTTTCTGGTTTGATTCTTGGCTGGGGTGCCTTCTGTGTGGGGTCTGCATCTTTCCCCTGTGTTTGTGTGGGTTTGCTTTTGTGTCCTCCCATGTTACAAAGGCATGTCTGCATTATTTCTTCCTGGGCCTCTGCAGAAAATAGTTTTTTGTTCCAAGTCAGACTGTCCATGTTAACAAATGTTAAATAAAAGTGACAGGCATTTGAATTTCAGACTTCAGGTTTCTGAATGTTTAATTCCTTACATATTTGATGGTGCAGTGGTAACATTGTTGCCTCACAGCTATAGGTTTTCTGGTTTGATTCTTGGCTGGGGTGCCTTCTGTGTGGAGTCTGCATATTCTCCCTGTGTTTGTGTGGATTTGCTCTGGTGTCCTGCCATTTTACAAAGACATGTGTCTGCAGTATTTCTCCCTGGGCCTCTGCTGAAAATTGTTTTTGTTCCATCAGAAGCAAAATTGACAGGCATTTGAATTTCAGACTTCATATTCTTCAGAAAATACATAGTAACACAACATTTTATTCTAGCAATTTTCTAAGTTTATAAGATGAATATTTGAAATGTGTCCCTATTTTTGGGACTTTATTCCCCCATTATTGGCTTTGTCCAGGTTTTTTGTGCTAAGGTTGACAGCTATGGCAAGAACTGAATTCACTGAATATGTTTGAGGGCTGTATTCCCTCATTACTGTGTTTGTCCAGGTGTTTTGTACTAAGAGGTTGACAGCTATGGCGAGAAGTGAATTCACTAAATGATAGCTATTTAAGTTTCAGTCTTTGTCTCTTTCACAAAGCAGCTGATTTGGTGTAGTTGTATGTTGCTCTGACTGTTTTGCACAGGGACCTTGCCAGTAAAATGTATGGTGGTAACACAGCATTTCTCTTTGACAAAGCAGCTGATTTGGCGTAGTGGTATGTTGCTCTGACTGTTTTGCACAGGGACCTTGGCAGTAAAATGTATGGTGGTAACATGGCATTTTATTCTAGCAACTTTCCAAGATTATGCAAGCAATGTTTAATGTGTCCCTGGTTTTTGGGCTTTTGACCCCCCCCCCCCAATAAATGTTGGCTTTTTCCAGATTTTTTGTGCTGCGAAGTTGAGATGCAGTTGAGTATTGAGTAGATTTTACAAGGAGCTGAGAGCTGCAGGGGAAGAGAAGTTTAGTGCTGCTTATGCTGAATTGGCTTGCATTGTTAATAGCACAACAGGTTGTGTACTTGCTGTTGATGCAGAAGGCTGTGGGTTCTACTCCCACAAGGAGTGGATGCTGCCATACTGAGAATGTCCTCCTTGGTGAAGATACTAACTATGAGCCTGTTATCAGTTTGCCATCCATTTCCTCTTGCAATATTACTAGCTTATCATTTTTTAGTGTAATACAGGCAATTTATTCCTCAGGGGCAACATACACTATTTTTCAATAAAACCATGAAATATAAAGGTGTTTGCTAACAGCAACCTCTTCATTAGTTACAAATTTCTTTAATATGGAATTATTTAGATGACTTTTACTTCAGAGATTATGCATATTTAGTGATAATGGACTGTAGAATTGTGCATATTTGCTGATAATGGTGGACTGTAGAATTGTGCATATTTGCTGATAATGGTGGACTGTAGAATTGTGCATATTTACTGATAATGGTGGACTGTAGAATTGTGCATATTTACTGATAATGGTGGACTGTAGAAGTCTGAGTAGACTTTTATGATGGAAATGTTCTGAACTGGGCAGTTTTGTCATTATGGGTGCATGCATTTTGTTTCATTGCTTACTGGAAAAACGTTCAAAACAAATTTTAAAACACCCTCTAACAACTGTACTGTATTGGACAAGGAATACAATTTAGTACAATCAGGAAGGTATATCAAAGAGCACATGTATGTTTCATATGCAAGGGCCCTATGATTTGAAAACAGACCAAAATTAATCTTTATCTGCCACTGGCAAAATGTATTTTCTTTGAATGTGGGTTTCAATGCTGTTTCAATGAATGTGAGTTTCAAAGGCAGAGAAGTTTTAATGCTAAGTCTGTTTTCATTGTGAGACTGCATTGCTTTGTTTAGCAGATGTCTTAGTGTTTGTGCTGTAAAATGCAAAATAAAACTTTAAAATGAAGTCCAAATCATCATAGAAGTAAAGCAGTATGCACATTAGTGTTTATGGTAAATGGAGTGAAATAGCCAAGTAATGGATCATTGGAATGGCTGCAGAGGCTCCATTCGACAATGATTTTGTGAGGGGGAAGGGCGGCAAACTCAGAGGCTCAGCTGAACTATACCTCCCAACTGTCCAGATTTTCAAAGAATGAATAGATTTTTGCTTCTTATTTTTGGTTTGTTCCTCATAAAATTTGTAGTTTTCTGGCAAATCATTTAGGAATTAAGTCACTAAATAATAATACACTGAGTCAAACTTCATAACCTTCAGAAAAATGCATGCTAGGTGGCCAAGGATGAACACAGGATAGCAGCAGATTTCTTCAGCTCCACCAATTTCATTACACTGACAGGAATTAATTACTTAAAAAATAAATTTTTGAAGTAATTTTCTTTCTAAATACGTTTGTTTTATATAGTTCTTGAACTATATCTAAAAAAGAAAGGAAATCTTAACAATATTCCTGTCAGAAATCACTGTGGTAATTTTCCTGTCAGTTTATCAGTCTGAAATGAGTTCCAGTAAGACAAATTTTCAAGACTCCAGCATCAAGAAAGAACTTCAGTCTCTGATAATTATAATCCAGCAACTTACTGATAAAATGGATAAAATGGATACTAAAATAGACACCTTCATAGAAAAAACTACAAAACAAATAGACCTGTTACATACAGACCTGCAACAACAGAAGAACCAGATGACAGGCATAGAAGAAGCTGTGAATGACATGGAAAATAGAATCCAAGAAGAGGAAATCAACATTGAGTTTCTGCTGAAACAAAATACACATTTAAAAACAAAGCTGGA
Source organism: Protopterus annectens (assembly GCF_019279795.1). Classification (NCBI taxonomy): domain Eukaryota; kingdom Metazoa; phylum Chordata; order Ceratodontiformes; family Protopteridae; genus Protopterus; species Protopterus annectens. The sequence continues at coordinate 1,290,673,498 of NC_056744.1, read as the reverse complement.
TGACCTGAAAAATAGATCTAGGTGCAATAACATTAGGATTTTTGGACTGCCAGAAAATATTGAAGGTAACAATATTACTTCTTTTTTAACAACTTGGCTCCCTAAAACTTTAGACTTACCAGAAGCATTCTCTTTTGGTATCGAAAGAGCACATAGATCTATAGCTAATACTAACTCTAACAAAAAATATCCTAGATCAGTTATAGTTAGATTTCTATCATCTTTTGATAAAGAGATGGTTCTTAAATCTGCTTGGGCTAAAGCTCCTGTTAAGATTAATGAGACAACTGTGCGTTTTGGCAATGACTATTCTTCCATGGTAATAGCTAAAAGAAAAGTTTTTCTGCCACTAATAAGGGAGCTTAAAAAAGCACAGTTTAAAACATACCTTCTGTTTCCTGCCAAGCTTAAAATCTTCCTTCCTGATGGTCCTAAGGTTTTCGATGATTTAGACTCTGCTTTACTGTTTGTCAAAGAAAAAAGGATTTTGGATAAAATAGAAGAAATGGAATGGGCTAGTTCTTCATTAAAGAGATTGGCAACTGAAGTTTCATGGAAGACTTCAGAGAAGAAGAAGAGACTAAAAAACAAATGATTTGTTATATGTTTTTTTTCTCTCTCATCATTTTAGTTCATTATTAATCTTTTTTGAATATAGTTCCTGCATTTCCAGAAAGCCACAAATATTTTGGAAAAGATTTAATCAAAGTTATTCTCTATGTGCAAAGAAATGTTTTGTTTCATAACCAGTCAAAATACCTGAAGATTTAATGGCAAGCTGTGATTCAATTTGTTTCTCTTTCTGAAAAGAAGTAAGGTTAGTAATTTGATACATTTTTTATCTTTACCTTTTTTTTTCCTTCTCCTTTTATTATTTTCTTTGTTTAAACAATGACATTCTATTTAGATTATGTAGTGGGTAAAGGGTGGGGGAGGGCAGGAGAGAACAGTAATGAAAATATCATTAATAGAATAATAACATATTTATTCCTTGTAAAAGTTTTTATAAGTTCTTCAAATGCTATTTCTAATTATACTTTCTTGATTATACTGCTTATGCCTGTTTGTAAATAATCTGTTATGCTTTAACTAATAATAATCAGAACTAAATAAGAGTAAATAATGTTTTATTTTTAACTCTATTAATATAAACAGTAAGTAACATTCCATTGTATATACTTCTTACAGCTTTCTCTTACATTTTTTTATTTCTGCCTCACTCCCTTTTATTTTCTACTCTTTTTCTTTTCTTTATTAATATATAGAAATGCTTTTGATTGTGTGGGCACAGTGAATAATAGGATTTGTATGAAAATTGAGTTGGGAGAAGAATGTTGAGTTTTATTGCTTGTTGGTAATTTTGGGCTTAATTTCACTTACATAGAGGCTGTAATGATCTGTGGAATACATTGTGAAGGTTTTGTCATGTTTAGATGCATTTACACTGCTAAATGAATGTTTGTCACTAGTTTTTAATAAGTTTCTCGCCAAAATGTTAAGAGAGACAATCTGAGATGTGGGTTGTCTCATGCACAGTGTTCATGAGTTACTTCAGAAGCTTCAGCTCACAGAATTCTCACAGAGAAACTGAAAGCAGTTAGTATAACCTTTGACATAGTTATCACACTGACACACCACAGATTCAGGAAAATACTCTATTCATAAAATATGTCAGTTATAATGTTTTGTTTCATAACCAGTCAAAATATCTGAAGATTTAATGGCAAGCTGTGATTCAATTTGTTTCTCTTTCTGAAAAGAAGTAAGAGGCTGTAATGGTCTGTGGAATACATTGTGAAGGTTTTGTCATGTTTACATGCATTTACACTACTAAATGAATGTTTGTCACTAGTTTTTAATAAGTTTCCCACCAAAATGTTAAGAGAGACAATCTGAGATGTGGGCTGTCTCATGCACAGTGTCCATAAACTACTTCAAAAGCTTCAACTCACAGAATTCTCACAGAGAAACTGAAAGCAGTTAGTATAACCTTTGACATAGTTATCACACTGACACATCACAGATTCAGGAAAAATACTCTATTCATAAAATATGCCAGTTATAATGAGTCTAAATGATGTAGTTTCTTGTAGTAAGTAAATGTCTTATTTTAGAAGGCATAGAAAATGAAACATTTATTTAAATGTTTTTGAAAATCTACTTAACAGCAGCATAATAATCTGTGTTAAAAATTTGTGTTCCAAACATATACTTTACTATAACTCATTTAATTCATCTGATTGACAAGCATAAATAATCTTATAACTCTATTCTGGAAGAAATGTCATGTGATATATTTTAAAGCAGTAGGTTAGCATGATTGTAAAATCTGGTTACTAAAATGTGTTTGCTGTGCATTATTTTGTATAAAGCAGACAGATTTATTCTAGGGACAGCAAGTAGGATAGTGCTCAACAAAGACACAACTCGGTGAGATCAGATATATATATATATGTGTGTGTGTGTGTGTGTGTGTGTGTGTGTGTGTGTGTGTGTGTGTGTGTGTGTGTGTGTGTGTGTGTATGTATGTGTATGTGTGTGTAAGTGTGATGGCTTTTTTTTATATAATAATGCAAGTGTTTCTGAGAATCTGCATAACTATCCAATATGATTTATAATAATTTCTATGAATACAATATTTTACTCTATTGACAAAATGAATGTTTGCCACAAGTTTTAATAAGTTTCCCGCCAAAATGTTAAGGGAGACAATTTGGGATGTGGGCTGTCTCATGCACAGTGTCCATGAACTACTTCAAAAGCTTCAACTCACAGAATTCTCACAGAGAAACTGAAAGCAGTTAGTATAACCTCTGACCTAGTTATCATACTGACACACCACAGATTCAGGAAAAATACTCTATTCATAAAATGTCAGTTATAATGAGTTTAAATGATGTAGTTTCTTGTAGTAAGTAAATGTCTTATTTTAGAAGGCATAGAAAATGAAACATTTATTTAAATGTTTTTGAAAATCTACTTAACAGCAGCATAATAATCTGTGTTAAAAACTTCTGTTCCAAACATATACTTTATTATAATTCATTTAATTCATCTGATTGACAAGCATAAACAATTGTATAATTCTATTCTGGAAGAAATGTCATGTGATATATTTTAAAGCAGTAGGTTAGCATGATTGTAAAATCTGGTTACTAAAATGTGTTTGCTGTACATTATTTTCTATAAAGCAGACAGATTTATTCTAGGGACAGCAAGTAGGATAGTGCTCAACAAAGACATAACTCAGTGAGATCATATATATATATATATATATATATATATATATATATATATATATATATATGTGTGTGTGTGTGTGTGTGTGTGTGTATGTGAATGTGTGTGTGTATGTATGTGTGTGTGTGTCTGTGTGTATGTGTGTGATGGCTTTTTTTTAATAATGCAAGTGTTTCTGAGAATTTGCATAACTATGCAATATGATTTATAATAATTTTTATGAATACAATATTTTACTCTATTGACAATAATGAGTTTAAGTAAATGCTCATATACAAACAATTCAAGATTTTTTTTTTTGGAAGCTGTTAATAGTATTCACATGACAGAAAATAGATGCATCTTAATATATGTAATGTCTGAATCATATTAGCCAAAGTTTTTGATTTAAATGAATGTTAGAACCTAATTTTCTCTCCTCTTGATTTCTAACATCAAGATTAGTTGAATGCTATTTGAATACAAGTGTTATATATTACATAGATCTATATAGTAGTATGAACAGTTTTTTTTAAAAAAAAAAAAGTTTATTTTAGTTTATATGATGCTGTTTTACAAAATGTGTAGTTTTGTCTTGATAGATAATTGAATTGAAAACTGTTAACCTCAGTTAAATATAACTAGTATTAAATTGATAAGGTGGTAGCTGAGGTACTGCTGCTTAGGGTAGGGGGTTAACTTGAGTAGTAAATACTACTCTAAGTTGGAGTTTTCAACTCCAGGCTGGATGCAAGGTTTAATCCTTACATTATTTTCACTTGTTCATTGTTATATGTATATAGTTTTGACATCCACAATATATTTTGTACACTCATTGTCACTACAAACAAAATTGAATCCTATACAAAATCCCATAAGAGATTTAATAAATACAGCTATATTTAAAGGTACACCTAAAAGAGGAGATGTAACATTATTTATCTTGTTATTTGTTATTTCGATCATAAGATTCTTGAGTTTTAAAAATGCCAAATGACATCTTTAAAAGGAATTTCTTTAAACATTAATGGATTGAATAATCCGTGTAAAAGGGCAAGCCTAATAAGATACATTAATTTACACAAGGCCAATCTAGTCTTCCTGCAAGAAACCCATCTCTTGAAAAAAGATATTGATAAACTAGCCACTAATAAGTATACAGTATTGGTTAGTTCAGAGCACACTCAGAAAAAAAGAGGAATGGCTATTTTATGGAATAAAAGTATGCCCATTCCTAAAACCATTAAGTCTTTTCAGGATGACAAAGGAATGTTTTGCATGGTTACAATACAAATTAATGGGAAGACTTACACTTTAATTAATGTATATTGGAAACCAGGAATTGGTATTAATACAGTGAAACATCATATTGATAAGATCATATCATTCTCTATAGGGAATATTATTTTAGCTGGTGATTTTAATTGTATACTACATGAAAGTGATACTACCATTATAAGCAAAAGAAGAATTACATCTAATGCAAAACATTTAAATGATTTTGCTAATTCTTATCATTTGAATGATATTAATAATCAGATAGATTCAAAATCATTACCATACACCTTTTTTCCCTAACAGATACAAAACGTATTCAAAAATAGATAGGGTCTTTATTTCTAACCAGATGGTAACAGATTTAATTAATTCCAAAATCATTTCATGTCCTATATCTGATCATAACTCAATTGTTTTTGAATTCATGATAAAAAATACTCATAATGTTCAGATCAAAAGGATACCAGCATACTTAACTCAGCTAAAAGACTATAAAGAATATATACTTTCAGAAGTACAACATTTTCTAGACATAAATAATACTCCTGAAGTCTCCATTGTCTATGTTTGGGATGCCTTAAAATCATATCTATATGGACAAAGTATCAGATGGTATAATAATAAAAGGAAATCTTGGGATAAGGAATTGTTAGATATTCAAAGTAAATTAGACTCTTATAAACATAATAATAAAGAAAATATTATGGACAAGAAAGTTATTGAAGAAATAAACAAACTAAATGAGAAATACAAAGAAATTTTAACTCATAAAGTTAAAATAACTTTAGAGAAATACAAATTTTTGTCTTATTCAATAAGCCCCAAATACTAACATAGACTTAAAAATAAAACAAAAAGATTGAATAAACAAAACCATATCAAAGAAATCTTTTCTCTAAGGAAAAAGAAGAATGTTTCTAGTATACCAGAAATACTGGATGAATTTAGAAATCACTTTCACAAGATTAACCATAACAACATTAACATGGAACCTAAAGATAAAATAAAGGAGTTTATAACCACAAACATGAATAAAAAGCTTAATAAACAACAGATTAAACTACTGGACAAGAGTATTTCATATACAGAAGTTATTACACAAATAAATAACCTTAAATCAAACAAAGCACCGGGTAATGATGGTATTATACCAGAGATATATAAAATCCTTTCTAAAACTACATATTCATTAATACATAAGGTTTTTATTTTGGCCCAAACTGAGTTAATAACCCCCCCATCTTGGCAATATACATTTATTTCACCAATTTTAAAACCTAATAAAAATCCAACTAGATGTTCTTCATATCAACCCATCTCATTACTTAATGTTGATTATAAAATGTTTATGAGTATTTTTGCTGATAGATTGAAGACAATCATCCCGGGCATTATAGATATAGATCAGACGGGCTTCATTGTAAATAGAAATACTTTTGATAATATAAGAAGAACTTTAACATTAATTGATTTTGCAAATAGGAAAAAGAAAGATTTAACACTTATTAGTCTTGATATAGGTTCAGCATTTGATTCAGTAAGTTGGGACTATCTGTTTACCTTACTGAAATGCACAAACTTCTCTGATGCATTTGTAAATTTAATTGAGCATTTATACAAAGGAACGCTGGCTTATATTAAGGTAGGAACATATGTTTCACAAAAATACCCATTCTTAAAGGTACAAAGCAAGGATGTCCACTTTCTCCACTATTATTCACTTTAGTAATGGAGCCTTGGGCTAATTTGATTAGAAACAGTACTGACATAGAGGGTTTTGAAATAGACAAAAATACAACATCAAAATGCAACTTTTGCAGATGATGTTCTAATTACATCAGCAGGATCTAATTCTTCTATGCAGTCTTTATTTGATAAAATGATGAATTTTAAAAGTATTTCTGGTTTAATATTCAATGAAGAAAAAGTAAAATACTACCTATATATACACGAAAAAATATTCTCATTAGTGATTTTACTAAATATGTACCCAATTCAGGTCAGATAACTTATTTAGGTATAATACTATCTAAAGATATTAAATCTATTATATATAATAACTATAATACCTGTTTTCTTAATATACAAAATCTTTTAATACCTGGAATAATATGTTTTTACTATGGAGGAGAGACTTACAATTATTAAAATGATAATATTCCCCAAGATTTTATACTTAATACAATCAATAATACTTTCACCTACAAAAATAATTATCAAGAAACTGAATACACTAATGTTAAATTTCTTATGGGCACCTAATAGACCTAGGATTGCATTAAAGAAACATACTAATAGCTGGTCTCAAGGGGTATTTCTTTTCCAAACTTTAATTTATATATTATCTCTTCTATTATAAAAGTTATTACTTTATTAATAGATCAGTCATATATCGCAAAATGGAAAGATTATTGGGAGCTAATTAGTATGCACTTCATGAAAATCTCCTTAACACATAAAAATATGATTGTAAATAACTCCATGTTGTGGTTGCTAAAGGAATTTTGTACTTCACCTATTACACCTAAACATATGGTTTGTTACCCATTAAATATTATTATTAGTTATCGTAACTTTATATTCATGCACCCTAAGTATAGGGAATGGAATTTTATTGTATTCCTATAATGTATACTCAGGGTATGCTTATGTCATCTACTTCTGAAGGAGCTCATTTAGCTATAGATAATGATCTAAAGTACTGGTATCAGCTGATATCTGATAATAAAGTTAAAAATCTAGATTTCTTAAAACAAGAATTTGATCTAAGAGAAACTTGCTGGTTAGAGGTTCAGATCTTTAGACAACATCTCATTGATAGAATAGATCTAATGTCTATAACAGTTAAAGAATCTATTTCAAAACTGATTGATTACTTGATATTAAATTTACAGCATAAAGTTTCTGATAAAGGTAAACTTTCATATATACATAAAATTATCAGACAAGAAACTTTTTACAGTGTAGATTCATACTGGAATTATTTCACCTCTATTAATGGGGACCCACCAACTCAACAAGATAAACAATATATATTGGAATCTGCTTGTAGAACTACATCTTCCATTGTCTGGAGACTTTATACATGGAAATTTTTACATAGATCTTTTTATCCACCTTTGATGATGAATAAAATAAATAATAAAGATAATCTATGTAAGAGATGTAATGTAGAAATTAATGCTGACTGGGCTCATATGTTTTATGACTGTATGAAGTTGAAAGAATACTGGAAGTCAATTAATGAATTTTTGCAGGCTCTTTTTACAGATAATTTCATTATTTCTAAGTCTCTTATATTATTCAACACACCTGTACCTCAATGTGTTAAAAAGATTAAGCTTCCCTTGTTATGGTCTATCCTAGCAGTGGCCAGGAAAATAATAACTAGAAATTGGATTTCAGATACACCTCCTTCGTTCAATGAATTTAAAATGTTATGAATATAATGTGCCATATGGAAATAAGCACAATTAGAATGAGAACAACTAGAAAAACATCATATTATATTGTATGGGATAATTTACAAAATTTGTTTAAAAAATTCTAATTTCAATAGCACGGTATTTTAGTTTAATTAATTGATCTGATTGTAGTGGATGTCTTTGTAAATACTTTAGTTGTTTTGTTGAATATTATAATAATACCTATTTTTAATTACTTGTATAAAATTGTTATGATATTTCTCTTATATGTTAAAACAATAAACCTGTTTTGAAAAAAAAGAAAAATGCATGCTAAAGTAAGACCTGTTATTCTATCAACTGTCTCAGTTTATACAAGAGCAATTTTTAGTACTGTTTATATGTTCCCCCAATATATTTGGCCTTGTCCAGATTTATCGCATTAACAGTTTGAGAGGTACATGCAAATAAATTGTTTTATAGAATTAGGCATAGCCAGCCTCTCAACTGTCCCTGATTTTGGCTCAAAATGTTGCTCTTCCCCCTAATAATCCCTCTGCAAAATAGCAATGTTGGAAGAAAACATGGAGGGTTTACAATGAAGAAATAACTGTAATAATCAAAGTTATAGATTACTTGAAATGCATGTAGATTCTTTTATTTTGTCAGCTGCTCAAGTTAGCAGTACTAATATTAAAGTGTCCGTTCTTTGACAGATTCCCAGCTGTATTGTGTGGCTATTTTATATTTTTGCATCACATTTTTGGTCCATTTTTCATAAAATTGTGGGTTTTTTTGGCAAATTAGTGACAAATCATTAAAGACTGAAGTTAGAATATAATGACAGACATTTTGAGTTTCAGATTTCATACCCTTCAGAAAATTCATACTAATGCAAGACCTATTCTATTATCTTTCTAAATTTATAAGAGCAATATTTAAAAATTGTCCTTATTTTTGGGCCTTTGTCCCACTTCTATGTATGGCTTTGTCCAGATTTCTTGCTCTGAGGTTGAGCGGTAGGACAAATGTGTCAGGGCCATCACAGTCAGCCAGAGACATTTCAAATTGTGACATACTTGTTGCACCCCACTCCCCCATGTAGTGACTCTGGATGTGTCCAAGCAAGGCAAGGAGTAGTTATGCAGTGGAACATGTGCAGAGTGTCCCCCCATCCAGGGTAGACACAAGTACTACAGTGGCTTTTCATCTGTCCTTGATTTTGCAGAATGGTTTGGTTTCTGTCATATTTTTGTACTGTTGATTTATGCTTATTACTCAAAGTGCCTGTTGCTCTGTGTTTATGTAGCAATGCTTTAATGACCATAAGATAAGCTTGTCTGAGATTGTAAGATGCAAGTAAGCTTTAATAAGCATACTGTTAAAGAATTGCCAACATTGAAAGCCTTTCTGTTGTTGCCATGCAGAGAATACTTAACTAGATAATGTATAAGCCTTGGGTATTGAAGGACAGGATTACATTATTTTAAAAAGCTCATTACACTTGTTGGAGACTTCCAGACATCTCTACAGGCTTTACTCGTAAACTAAACAGAATGCCAATAATGTGTGGTCCATAACCTGTACAGTAATCCTTTAAGCAATGTATCTTGAGCTTGTTTCTTGTTTGCTTTTCATTTTTTACTTTGATCATGTTTTCCCCATAAAACAAGTAGATAGTTGTCAGGCAGCAGGTCTTTTTTGGATAAGAAACATTTTTTCAAGTGGGGGCATCACAGAGATTTCTACTTTCAGCATGTTACTTGGTACTTTAATAAAGCTGAATATAATTTATAATTAGAACTGCAGTACAAGGAGAAGTTGTTTGAGTTGAGTGCTGCTTGTTTTTCTTATACTTGCTTTTGACTGGCATTCCAGTAATGTATTTAAAAAGTAATTTATTTTTTCATGCCTCACAACCTTTTGTTTCCATCTAGATATTAAGTAAGCTGTCATGCAGCCAATGCACTGAAATATTTGTATTCTTCTACATTTATTTTTGTCTTGATTGGACTCTCATAATGACGGTTTGGCACACAGGGCAGCGTATTTAATTAAAGTTTTAGTTTTTGTGGTTTTGAACATAGCTCCTCCGCTTTCTAGTTGGTCGCACCCCTTCCCATTGACCCCACCCATTCAGCTGTCTCTTGCAGCCCCCCTTTGATTTGAAGTCACCAGCCGCCACTGTATTCTATGCCTTTCAGGAAAAGCTTTATCAAGAAAGTTATTTCATACTTCTATTATTTAACAAAGAAAATAATTTGTATAAAGTTATTTTTGTATAATACACTTTGTATAAAGCTATTTTTGTATTTGCAATTGAATATCAATCTGTCAGTACATAGAAACAGGGGCATATAGCTATTACTACATGGCTGCTTGGATAAACAATGCATGATGATCTCTAACAGTACCTGAGCAAAGATAAACAAAAAGCAAGGTGACCAGAAATATGGTAAACGAAGAAGCAATTAATAAAATGTAAAATATAAACTGAAGAAATGCCTATCTAATCTTCTTGACTCATTGGTCTCTGTCTGTCTGTCTATCTAATCACCTATCTTCTTTTGTGGACATTTCATCTCCTTGTCAGAGTGTGCACATAACATCAGCAATCACTTCAATATGTGTAGAAAGAATTACAGCTGTATAAGTTATACCTTTTGTTTAATGCTAAACAATATGGCAATGGAGAGCAAAGTAACTTAGCTTTTAAACATTATGTATAAATAACAAATGCAGATGACTATCTCCCTGGCATAAAACAACAAAACTTTCACTACAACCCAAACAATGTGGGTCCAACTAGTTGTTTTGGCAGCAGAGCTGCCACCTGGGGGGGGATAGGAATGAGCAACAATACCAAATGGCTTCTCCTCAAAGGAGAAACGCAGCTCTGCCAGGTGCAGTAATTACACACAGCTGAAGCTAGATGTTGCAACAGGTCTCTGGAGATAGGTATCCACTAAGCAGCAGATTCATGCACTGGAGCTGGGGTTGGTGCAAGAGCATAAACACACAAGTAAAATGCCAGTACTTTGAGAGCCCTTATCATCTCGACTACTGTAAGCCAATGGATTTAAGAAAAAAATGATAGGGTCACTAAGGACGATGCACTCACCACTGCATATGTGTGCAACTCCCCCATTCCTGGGTCAATTAGGTTGGAACAACTCTTATCATAGGTTCATAGGTTCATAGGTTCATACTAGGCTATCTGCCCTAGGGCATTTATAAGCCTAGCCAGAGTTGTGTGGCTTTCACCACCCCTTAGGTTGAAGAATACTATACCCATTAGTTTGCCGTGCCTCTGTCCAGCAGTGATACAGAGATGATCCCCGGGGTAAACCTACGATCTCCCATCCACTGGTCAAGATTCCTCTTGAACAGAGCCAGTGAGGTGCTCTGTCTCACATGGACCGGGATTCTGTTCCACAGCATAGGGAGTCTCTGGGTGATGAATCTGTCCCTCCAGCACGTCCTATTTATATCCGTGTTGAGGTTTAAGTCTCTTGCTCTTGTGGCTCTGGTGGATTTGGATTTTTGAGGTGGAGCATGTCCATTAATTCGGGTTGGACATGGCCTTGTATGTCAGGCACAGGTCACCTCTGAGCAGGCGGTATGCGACTGAATAGAGCTGGAGTTTCTTCAGTCGGGCAGCATATGGCATATTTTTGAGCCCCTTTATCCTTTTGGTGAGGAACTTTTGGGGTCTTTCCAATTGCTGCAGGTGTCGGGTAAGATACATTCCGAATGGGGCATTGTACTCAATCATTGGTCTGATAAGTGAAGAGTACAGGGGAACAATGACCTCCCTTGATCTGGATGTGAATCCCTTCATAATCAGGTGGGCAATGTAGAAGGTCCTCCTAACCACTTTGGCAATGTGAGTGTCAAAAGAAAGGTTACTGTCAACTTGGGTCCCCAGGTCCCTGATAACCTCTTCTGTGCTTAATGGATTGCCACCTATGTGGTAACTTGGGGTTACCTTGTTTTTACCAAAGGGTATGATTATACATTTTTTGGCGTTTAGCTTAAGGACATGGCTCTGGCACCAGTTATCCATTTCTATGAGACCTCTCTGAAGGATATCTGTGGCTGATGGATTTTCAACTATGGCGCCCAGTTTGCAGTCATCTGCAAACTTTGTCAGCCACAATCCTCCTATGTTTGCCTGCACTTCTGAAAAGTAGATGCCGAACAAGAGGGGGACCAGGACTGAGCCCTGTGTGACACCGCTTGTGACCGGCTTGGAGTCTGACATGGCACCAGCAACTCTAACCCTGTGGGTTCTGTCCTTGAGCCAGTTTGCAACCCATCTTGTGACATATGGGTTTACATTTAAGCTGGTGAGCTTTTCTATGATACCCGAGTGGGGTATTGTGTCGAAAGCTTTTGCAAGGTCAAGGTAGGCTGTGTGAACTGCCTTACCCTCATCAATGGCCTTGGTGACTGTTTCAAAAAAGTCGACCAAGTTCAAGAGGCATGATCTGCCCTTGACAAAGCCGAATTGGGTAGGATCCAATGTCTGTAGGTCCCCTATGTCTTTATTTATGAGTTCCATTATGATCCTTTCCAGAGCTTTGCAGACCAGGCTTGTTAAGCTTATGGGGCGGTAATTACCAGGGTCTGTAGAAGCACCGCCTTTGTGGAGTGGGACCACAGTTGCCGTACGCCACTCTTTGGGTACGTATCCTGTGGTAAGGCTAAGATTAAACAGCAGCCTTATGTGTGGGTTTAGTTCCTCATTGAGTTTGTGTAGCACACAGCCGGGGACACCATCCGGTCCCATTGATGCTGTGTTTTAGCTTTAGAGAGCAGCTCTCACCTGGGCATTTGCGATGATTGGGAGGCTACACTCTGCTGGGATAGATATTTCTCCTTTTGGGAGGGAGGGGAGAAATTTTCACTGAACCTGTCTGCCAGTATGTTTGCAATGTCTGTGGGTTCAGTGATTTTTGTATAATTTTGGACTAATTCTGAGCATATCTGGGAGTTTCCACCCAGATTTCTAACATAGCTAAAGAAGGCCTTATGATTGTCTTTTGAGTCCTTGGCGATTTTTCTCTCAAAGTTGGCCTTGGATGATTTTATGAGTGATCATAGTTTTTTTACTAGTATTGATCAGAGATGTCTTCCCTTTTAGGGATTTTGCTCTATCTTGTAGTAGCTTTCTGTAGTAGGACTAAGCTGGACCCATGGATGGGGGATATGTGTATCCAGTTCACTATCTGAAGGTCAGGGCAACCAGGTTGAGAAAAAAAATGGATGGCTAATGCATTTATTTGTTGGTCTCTGTGTTTCTCTGTATGCTGTTTACTCATTGTTAAGTAGGAAAAGCCAACTTTGATTACCTATTTTCAGTTAAGGCCTAAGGGGAAGAGCTCTAACACAATACGAAAAATAAAAAGTAAGTAGACAACAGAGACAAAACAACAGGACTAATCACAAAGAGAAGGCAAAAGAGTCTACATAATCATTTATTTTTATTTAATTTACCAGGTGCAGTACCAGTCTATAAGGACTGATTTCAGCTCAGCCTGGGAAAAGACAAGATCAATTTTGAAATTAGCAAAATAATGCAAAAATAGTCATCTACTTTGTTATGAAAGAATATGTCTACCAATCCGAGTAATGAAATCTACAGCAACATTTTTATTATTATTTTATTTTACTTAATTATGTATTTATTTATAAGGGACAACAAGTCTTAGAAGTAAAAGGCATCATGTTTAATGCATTTTTCTTCTGATTTCAACTCCTTACCAGGAAGCCACTAGTATTGGTGTGCTGTGTTGACTCATTAAGTTCCCTGTGCCTTATGCATTCCTGTGGAGAAAGATAGTCAAGCACCAACAGAGGGTACCACAATCTTTAGTTTGGATCAAGCTTTTACCCTTTAACCTTAAAATTCTCCTATGCATGCCCATAGATGTGATCATTAACCTCTCTTTCTTCTGTTGTACATTCATTTTAGCATTTGATAATTGCTGATTCATACAGTTTCTTTGTTTCTTTTCAATATTTCTCATATATTAAGCTCTGAGATACTAATATTATTATCAACATAGCAAGCCAGATTTGGGTACTATTTCTAACTATATGCAATTCAAATACTATTTTCCTGGCTAAGGCTCATGTAAAGTCTGAAACTATACCTCTAGGCCAGTTTCCCCATTTCAGTAGTGTATGTGTTATCTGGTTAATCCACATGATGTCTGATTAATCTGTTATCTTTATTATTATTTTAATTACTGTTATTTGTATTTAATATCCATTTTCTTTATGTATATACAGACAAAAACATATACTTTGATGAAGGAATAGAAGTCAAGAGCATCATTAGGATTGAAATGGGAGCAGAGCAGAGTAGAAACCAATTAAAAGACTTTAGGCCAGGCATGGGCAAACTACGGCCCGGGGGCCACATGCGGCCCATTAAACGTTTTGATTCGGCCCGCCAAACTTGAAAAAATTTAATAAATTAACCTTGTTAATGTTTTATTTCCCCTGCAATTCTGATGTTTCCTCACTAGATGGCGCACTCTAGATATATTGGCTTTGTTGAGGTGAAGCGTAGGCCTATTACTCCACATTTGCACTTTACCCTTTGACCCAATCGCCACAACAAAACTAACTCCAGACTTTGATGCTCTGGCTAAAAAAGGAGACCAACAACACTGCTCCCATTAAAATGTGTGTGTCTCCGTGATACGCACGTTGTTAAAATAAACAGTGCGCGCAGATCAAATATAACGCTTCACAGACTGACTTGCTGCAACTCTTTCGTCCTTGCACTGGTCGTTGTTGACTTTTGGCACCGGGGAAACAAATTGATTAAAAGGAACAGGACAAGTACATCTGCATCTCCTACCATTTTTGAAAAAAAAACAGTCTGGAGGAGAGTGATGGTGATATCCTGAAGGATAACGGAACTTTCAGTGCTTTAAAATAAAATGGTCATTTATTTGATTTTCAGTGTTTAAAGACTCATTTCGAAGTCAGAGATTTTATTGTAATGCTTTTCTTCATTTTCATTGGAAATTAAAGCACATGTTTTCTCCATATCCCAAGATGTGTATTTTTCCCCCAATGAGGTGATGTTTTCAAAGCATGCCATCTATCTGCTCCTGTTCCAGCCCCTTTGTTAAATGTTAGAACTCAATGTGGCCCACGAATCAAAAAGTTTGCCCACCCCTGCTTTAGGCGGTCAAAGAGAATCAGGTCTATGCATGTGAGCCACAACTGACAATTATTTCAAATGGGAATATTTTGATTTTTGAAGGACCAAAAAGAGATGTGTAGTAATGTTGTTTATACAATGTACTAACATACGGCTGACCTCATATAGTAAGCTGGTTATTATCAGTAATTAACCAGTTAGGACATTCCAGATTTCCTTTTATGAGTCAGATACCTAGAAAGGAAGAAGAGCAAAGTAGACCTTTTCAGGTTAAACAAAATAGTAGATAAGAGAAGACTTGGTAAAAACAACAGTGGTAAATGATTACTTTATTTCAGTCTTTACAAAGAAAAGCAAAGTGATGGTGCTGTGCTGGGAGGAAGGCAAAGCAGAATGAAGGGAACAGTGGGAAGATGCCAAGATACAGAGGGAAAAGGTGAAGATAGAACTTGTGGACAGAATTTGGGAAGGCACAAAGATAGAGAAGGAGAAGGTGAAGTGAGAACTTGCTGCCCTTAGGAAGAATAAAACAGAAGAACCAGATGGGCTTCCCTCCAGATTCTTAAGGAATCTGGCCAATGTGCTGGCAGACTGCCTGATGAAGATCTTCATTAGATCACTGGCTAGTACAGAAGTGTTTAATAATTGGAAAACAGCAAGT
The DNA here is from genome assembly GCF_019279795.1 of Protopterus annectens. Taxonomy (NCBI): domain Eukaryota; kingdom Metazoa; phylum Chordata; order Ceratodontiformes; family Protopteridae; genus Protopterus; species Protopterus annectens. The sequence continues at coordinate 1,290,657,753 of NC_056744.1, read as the reverse complement.
GTGGCACCACTTTACAAGGGAGGAAACATAAACAAATTGTAGAATGGCAGGTCTGTAAGCTTAACTGTAGTGGTAGGGAATGCCATGAAGGCAGTCTACAAAGGAAGACTGAGATAACTTCATGAGAAAAACATGAGTTCATAATTTGAAGGAACAGTAAATGAAACCTGATGCAGTTTAAGGATGTAGTTATATTTGAATATGGCCATGAAGCATTTAGTAAGATGGTGGCAACATAGTGCATTGGTCCCTGTAGTAGTCCTCCCTGTAAATGTGTACTAATCAGTTAAGTGGGCAGTTAAATGGAGTTCTTCTTCTTCTGCTTCTGGCTGTTCCCATTAGGCATCACCACAGCAGATCATCTGTTTCCATTTCTTCCTGTCCTCTGCATCTTGCTCTGTCACACCAACCACCTGCATGTCCTCTCTCACCACATACATAAACCTTAACTTAGGCCTTCCTCTTTTCCTCCTACCTGGCAACTCCATCTGTAGCATATTTTCCCAAAATAACCAGCATCCCTCTTCAGCACATGTCCAAACCAACACAATCTCACTTCTCTGGCTTTGTCTCCAAACCATCCAACCTGAGCCGACCCTCTAATATACTGATACCTAATCCTGTCCATCCTTGTCACACCCAATGCAAATTTTAACATTTTTAACTCTGCCACCTTCAGCTCTGACTCCTGCCTTTTTATCAGTGCCACCTTCTCCAACCTGTATAACATAGCTGGTCTTACTACCCTCTTGTAGACCTTCCCTTTTACTCTTACTGGTACCCGTCTGTCAGAAATCACTACTGACACTTTTCTCCACCTACTCTGCTCTATCTGTACTCTCTTCCAACTCTGTTCCACACTTACCATTGCTCCGAACTGTTAATCCCAAATATTTAAACTCATTCACCTTCACCAACTCTACTCCCTGCATCCTCACCATTCCTCTATCCTCCCTCTCATTCACACATATATATTCTGTCTTAGTCCTGCTGACCTTCACTCCACCTCTCCAGGCTCTCCTCAACCTATTCCATACCCTCACTACAGATCACAATGTCATCCACAAACATCATAGTCCACAGGGACACCTGTCTGATCTCATCTGTCAACCTGTCCATCACCATTGCAAATAAGAAAGGGCTCAGAGCTGAACATTGATGTAATCCCACCCCCACCTCAAACATATCCATCACTCCTACAGCAGACCTCACCATTGTCACACTACCCTCATACATGTCCTTTACCACTCTTACATACTTCTCTGCCACTCCCAACATCCTTATACAATACCACAACTCCTCTCTAGGCACCCTGTCATATGCTTTCTGTAAGTCTACAAAGGCACAATGCAACTCCTTCTGACATTCTCTATACTTCTCCACCAACACCCTCAGAGCAAACATCACACCTGTAGTGCTCTTTCCTGACAGGAAACTGTACTGCTGCTCACTAATCATCACCTGCCTTCTTAACCTAGCTTCCAGTACTCTTTCCCATAATTTCATGCTGTGACTGATCAATTTTATCCCTCTGTAGTTACTACACCTCTGCACATCACCCTTATTCTTAAAAATCGGTAGCAAAATACTTCTTCTTCATGCCTCAGGCATCCTTTCACTTTCCAAAATTTCATTAAACAATCTGGCTAAAAACTATACTGCCATCTCTGCTAAATACCTCCATGCTTGCACAGGTATGTCATCTGGACCAACAACCTTTCCATTCTTCATCCTCTTCATAGCTGTTCTTACTTCCTCCTTGCTAATCCGTTGCACTTTCTGATTCACTATCCCCACATCATCCAACCTTCTCTCTCACTCTCTCTCTCTCTCTCTCGCTCTCTCTCATTCTCTTCATTCTTCAGGCCTTCAAAGTACTCTTTCCATCTGCACAGCACACTCTCCTCATGTGTGAGTACATTTCCCTCATTATCCTTTATCACCTTTACCTGCTGCACATCTTTACTAACTCGGTCCTTCTGTCTAGCCAGTCGGTACAGGTCCTTTTCTCCCTCCTTAGTATCCAACCTTTCATACAACTATTCATATGCCTTATCCTTAACCTTCACCACCTCTCACTTCACCATACACCTCATCTCCTTATACTCCTGTCTACATCTCTCTGACAATCCCACATCTTCTTCACCAGCTTGCTCCTCTGTATCTCTCCTGTACTTCCTTGTTCCACCACCAGGTCTCCTTGTCCTTCTTGCTCTGTTCAGATATTACACCAAGCACTTTTCTAGCTATTTCCCTTACCAGCTTTGCTGTAGTTACCCAGCTATTCAGTAACTCTTCACTGCCCCCCAGTGCCTGTCATAACTCTTCCCTGAACTCCACCTCATAATCGCCCTTTTTCAACTTCTGCCATTTTATCCCTGACACTGCCCTCATACTCCTCCTCCTCTTCTTGATCACCAATGTCATCCTACAGACCACCATCCTGTGCTGTCTAACTACACTTTCCCTTGTCACCACTTTACAGTGTTCAATCTCTTTCAGACTGGCCTTCCTACAAAGTTAAATGGCAGTTAAATTGAGTTCAGGTAGTAAAAACAATCATTTTGTTAAACAACGTTTGTTTCCCTCAAGTAAAGTATTTAAAAAGTATTTGCAGTCTCTACCAGGATAATTTTATTATCATCCAGAAGATACCCACTTGGGCAGAAGGCCCTAAAATATTGAGCTAATCCAGGGATGCATGCATGTGAAAATGAATTCATTCATTTTTCTAGCAGTTTGTTCTTTTTTTCTTCTGAGAAGTTGGTATTGATATTTGTATTCTGTTTATTGGTTGTGAGTGATATCTAAAGTGAAATAATTTCTTTGGATTTTGTTGCTTATGGAGATTTTTAACTAGGGCTGTTTTCCTGATATCAGTCATTATGTTTTTGGTTAGCTAGAGCTTGTATATGTGAGTGAATGAGAGGTATAGTAAGGACATCTTTGCAAAGATCTAGGGACCAGGGATAGAGGTTCTCAAAAGTGGGGGAGGAATTGGTGATGATATGGCTGAGAAGGGTTTCAGCATATGTTACTTGCATTTTTTAATAGAAGGGGGATGAACAGATGGGAGTGATGGTGGTGGAAAGAATGTAATCCATGTGGGATTTGGATTTTGGGGTAATTTTCTAAATTCCTTTAGCAAACCTGATTTGGAAAGTTTGAAGTTTGAATTGAAAGTGCTATTTGATTTGGAGAAATCAGGGGATTTATGTCTTCTAAGCAGTTTAACATCTTTCTAGAATTGTTTTAATTTATGAAGGAGGGTATATTTCTTGATTTCTGGAAGCTGGATTTGGGTCTCCTAACTGATTGTTTGTCTCAGTTCCTTAAAATGGTAAAGGAGTGATGGTTGGGTTCCTGTTTCTAGCTATGCCAGGCCTGGTCCCTAAGATATAGGAGTTGTTTGAGTTCATTTGTTAACCTGGAATTTCTGAAGAGGATCTTTACTGACAGAGAAGAATTAAGGACTAGCCAGTTAGGATCTGATTCTGTTTGTGGGCATCAGCTTGGGCTATGATACTGGGATCAAAACATGATTTCAACAGTAGAAGGATACCTTCTCCTGCTCTTGTGCTTGATCTAGGGTCATGTCGGTAATAGTAGTTAGGCAACAGGTGATTAAAATTAGGGGAGTCCATTTTAAGCTAAGATTCAGTGACTGCAAGTAAATTAATGTTATAGCAAGATAAAATGCATTGATTCGGATTAGCTTATTTTGATGCGATGAACCATGATGTAAAAGTAGGTAGTGTTCAATGTTGGATATTGAACAGTGGGCCACTGTTGATTTCAATGCTGCTTTTAAGAAGGAATATAAAGTAATAGGGTTGAATTTAAACAAAAATAAATTGGGAGGTGAGACTTAGTATGGTATACATTTCCAGGAATGGAAGAGTTGGATGCTGAAGAATTGATAGGTTGGCAGAGTATTTGATATAGTTTGAGTGGCAATAATGACAGAGAATGATGAGCAATGTAGTGAAAACTTGATCACTTGGAAGTAAATGTTTTCAAGGGGTTGGAGTGCTGGAGGGAGAGAGAAAGAGGGAAGTAGGGTATGAATGACTGATAAGTAGTTATAAAGGAATGATCAGCATTTATATGAAAATATTTTGGATGCATTGGAGAATTGTAAGCAGAAGAGTATGCGTTCCAAGGGGAACCATTTGAGTGAGGATTGGAAAAGGCGCACCTAAAAACATGCTGGCTATGCCCTTGCAACTCCCCCTCTAATATCACCCACCCCATCCAACCACTACCTTTCTTTCCATCCCACTTACTACCTTGATTATAGCAAGCTCGGATGCTCATAAGCCTAGTACTTATTATACTTATTATACAGCAGGAACTTCTTATTGTAACAATTGTTAATGTCTGTTATGCACTTCGCAGATAAAGATTCTAGTTGTCTACTGATGTACTATGTTCTTTATCTGTAACTATGTTTGTAATTAATTGCTATGTTAATCAAATTGTTAATCACTATGTAAATCCAATATAACTACTGTCTGTATATTTTAACTGTGGAGCTTTTCTCCCCGGGCCTCCCCTGAAAATGATCCTACGTCCAGTCGGACACTCCTGGTCAACAAATGTAAATAAATAAAGAAATAAATAAAAGATAAATATTACAATGGACAGGATAAATAGGAAATGTGGTTGTAATAGTGGAAGATGGAAGTTTAAGAATATCAAACCTATAAGTGAAATGGTGCCAGTAAGGTAGATTCTGATACACATTTAAGAGGATATAAGGTATCCTCAGATTCAACTCTGATGGATCTCTTGTGCTTTGGTAAAACAGACAGCACCAGAGACACCAAAATCCTGATCAACTTGGTCAACTTTTAGGTGCATATTATCAATGTGGTAGTTCCTCAGGTTGTATGACTCCCCAAAATATGCATTTTTGGTATTTACTTTAAGCCCATGATTCTGGCACCAGTTGTTTGTTTGGAACAAAACATCCTGCACTTGTTTCTACAGTGTACAACTGTATCTATGCAGATGTTTGCATATTGGTATAGTATGGTGGTGTATGTTTCTGCGTGTCCATGCTGTTTTAGGTTTCTCAGTCTATAGTTGGATAGTTTAGATCATCTAGGAAAATGGCATTGCTTTTAATACTGAGTGAACCTAGTTCCTGTGGATAAGCATTGTGGCTTTCCTGGGTCATAGATGGAGTTTTCCAGCTAGTTAATATATGGTATGAGACCTTTCTGATGCTTATTTAGACATGAAGACGCTCTAGTGCATCATGCTGCTTTATGAGCCTTGATGTGAGTCACTTCTGGATGAAATTAGTGGCACCTCTACCTTTTTCCCACCCTAGACAGTAGATGGCCTAAACATGTGAAAGGAATTATGCTGGAGTGTTCTTTACTGTTTTAAACCATATCTCAGAAACTACACAGATGTATATGTCCTCCTGGGTGAGAAGGGCTTGTAGGAAGTGGAGGTTTTTTTTGTGATACATAACCTATCCCTCCAACATGTTCTTTTTATGCTGTAAAAAAGATTTAGATTTCTTGAGTGGGCATTTATGCCCCCACTGAATTTGTTAGTGTGCAAGAGGTCGGAAAGGATAGGCTTTGTTGAGGTTATTTATCCATGGCAGAGATCACCCCTCAGAAGCCTGTATGACACCAAAAAGAGGGACAAGGTTTTAAGATAGTCTACTTAGTAAGAAATTATTGTGGGCATATGAGTTGTGTCGGATGTTTGGACATCTATGCAACAAAGGGGGCATTATACTCAATGATCAGCCTGCTGAGTGCAGAATGTCATGGAATGATTCCATCTCTGGACCTGGATGCCATAACCTTAGTAAAAAAAATTTGCAAGGAAAAGCACTTGCTTGAAATGCTGGATCCATGGTGATCAAAGGGCAGTTCATTGTCTACTTACATTGCCAGGTCCAAAACTACTATATCAGTTTTCAGGGATGTGTTGTCAATGTGATAGTTAAATGGAACTTCTTGCTTGCTGAAATATACTACTATACATTTCATGGCATTCTGTTTTAGTTTATGTTTTTTACACCAGCTATTAGTCTGGTGTCCTCTGGGGAGTTATGATGGCACCAAATTTACAATCATCTGCAAACCTGAACATCCATAAACCCTTTACAATAGCTCTGACCTCTGAGAAATACATGCCTAGGAGGAGTGACCCATGAACTGAACCCTTGGATATACCACTAGGGACAAGTCTCATTGAGGAGGCAGAGCAGCCCACTTTACTTTCTTTGATTCTATTTGTGAGCTAATTTTCGATCCATTGAGTTACATAGGGATTACTATTTAGCTGAGATAGTTTGTCTATGATGCCTGTGTGTGGGATGGTGCTGAATGCCTTTGCAATGTTTAAAAATGTAGAGTGTGTAGTAATTTGCCTTCATCCATTGCTTTAGTAACTCTCAGGATCCGCCTTTAATAATTAAGAACTAGCTTGGGACAAGAAGTTGTAGGATACCTATGCCCTTATTTATTAATTACATAACGATCCTTTCCATAGCCTTACAGATGAGGCTGGTCAGACTTATGAGATTATAAATTCCTGGGTCCATTAATGACCCACCTTTGTGCAAAACAATGATATTTGCTGTTCTTCTTTTGTCCTGCACAAAGTATTTTTGGGAGGCTGACATTGAATAGCCTCTCCAGGGGATCTGACAAGTACTGTTTCAGGCTGGCCAAAGCAGCCCAATATGTTATCCGGCCCTAAGGAGACAGTGCTCTTGGTCTTGGATAGTGCACTGATGACTTTTTTTGTGAGAGATTTGAGGAGGGTGCAGATACAGGGAGGGATATAAAGGAGATATAAAGGGATATACAGGGAGGGATATAAAGGAGATATAAAGGGATATACAGGGAGATAAAGGGAGAGTGGATAAAGTTAGAACTAAATTTATCCAGTAGTAGATTGTCTTTGCCCACTGGGTCGCAATATGTGGCACCATTTACTATTTATTTATTTATTGAATTTGCCTGTTGTGATAGACTGAATGGGCAGAAAGCTATCCCTTATCAGCAAAGGCCTGAAGAGAATAGCTCCAGAAAAGTTTAAAACATTAGATAAAGAACATAGTTAAGAGAGGCATACAAGTAATCAAAAAACATACACAATGTAAACAGAATACCATTCATTAATAGCAGCATCATATAAAATGCTATAAAACATACTGGGAAATAAATCTGGTAGAAGAAGAGAAGAGGAGGAATGGAGGATTAGTATTAAGAGGTGAGAGACAGAGAGAGAATTTTCAGGATTGGTAGAAGAAAGAAGTAGAAACAGGGGTGTTGTATTAGCTGGCAGGTGAACCCAGGTCTCCTGAATGGGAGGAAAGAATTCTACCATTGAACCAACAGTACAAATGAACAAAAGTTCTCTGCCATTGGACCTACACAGTGCTGGCTATTGTTTCTAAGGATTCTAACATTGTTAAGGAAGGCTTTGTGATTGCCCTTTGCCTATGTGGCAGTTTTTACCTCATATTAGGCTTTGGTTGATTTGATCAGAGTCTGGAGTTTAATGTTAAGTTTAGCAAGTTTTTTTTTTGCATCTTGTGAGTCTCATTCATTTTTATTTGCAACAAATTTGTTTCTTTTATTATAGATCTATTTTTTATACTTGGATTCTGCCATCGGCGCTCATTTTTGTATTTGGCATTTTATTTAATTTGGAGCAATTTACATGTCTACAGAATCTGGCAGTGAAGGATTTTGCATAAGCAACGGTGTCATTGAATTGAATTTAGCAAAGTCATCCATCACTCAATCTAAGTAGATTAGCCATAGCACAATCTCTGAATACTAAGCTATTGGAAGATGCTTCTGGCTTTATTCTTAAGGTAACTAGTCAGGTAATTACAATTCATAGGGAGCAGTGCCAACCCATATTGGTGAGGATTAAGTCCAGGATTTAATTGCCCCTGATTGCGGTACAGACTAGATTGTTCAGAAAGTTTATTTTGGTGAAGTCTAGAAATCTCTGGGCATATATGTTAAAGGATATATATGTCTTCCAGTTAACCAAGGGATAGTTGATGTCCCCTAGAAGAATTGTGTTTGGCTTAAGGCATAGGCACTCCATATTAGTAAAGTAGGAGTTATTGGCTGAGAAGGACAGGGAGGGGACCCTGTAGGTAGCCATGATGTGCTAAGTAGGCGTTTTAATGGTAAGATGGACATAGAGAAGTTTCAGATTGTTATCTTGTCTATCAAATCTAAAGATGAAATGCTTTTTTTACAAATATGAAGACATAGTTGCCATTAGTGCCTTCATCTAGTGTGATGGGCCTGAATGTATAGAAGGTACTGAAACGCTGCATTGATGGCCTTGAACAAGTTCTCCACAACAATGGAATGGATATTTTGTTAAGGCTCCTAGTGTTCAGTAGCAATACCTTTAGTTTATCATGATTCTGTTTTGCTGTGTTAGAAGCATTTGAGGACTGATATTGCTTTAAAAAAGCAGTATGGGTGGAACAAAGTTTTAGAGAATATATGAAAGCCTTGAGTAATAGGTATAGGCCATCCCTGGCAAAGCAATTTGGACTGTCTGACATCTCCTCCCAGGCTAGTATATACATTGGACCCAAAATGAATCACACCAGAGGCTAAGTCAATTGTTGAAGTCAATAATCATTTGATTTGATTGTGGCATCATTCTTAGTGATTGTAAAATGCTTCACAATGCTAGGTTCATAACTAGACATATATTCTAAGAGCTCCATCATGTTTCTCTTCATACAGTCATTGGTAGTATGTTTCAAGTCATTTACACCCATGTGTACTACCATTTTGCCATGTTTGTACTTGTGGTACTAGGACATGAGTGCTTGTATGATGTGGCAAACTCTGTCACCTGATAGGCAAATGACCATGACCATATCCTTGCATAACCTTGGGAATGATACATCAGTGTGTATCACAATGGAGTGACTATGACTAGGATGTTAGATTGTACAGAGGTTTGCCTTATAGGCTTTTGAACTGAGACATTGAGCCTCTTTCATGTATGTTTCAAGGTGGGTGCTGCCTGTGTTGTGTATTTTGTGAGATTGTTGAGAGTACTTGTTTAGGAGGCCTTTGTGGTTCAGGAAGTTACTTTTAAGAGCCTCAGCATATCTATGTCTGTAGGTTTGGCCTGATCTGTTTTGATATGTTCAATGTGGTATTGTCTGGTACTGACAACCTGCTTACAATTTGTAGTGTCTTCATGTTTAGAATTACATAACTACATCTCTCACACACTGTCTGTTTAAGTAGTAATTCATTGTCACTAAACAAGAGACAATTGCTGCATTATCTCAGGAAGTCATTTCAACCAAGTGCAAATCCATGGTTTCAGGTCCTTATTTATAAGGGCTAAAGGGGAGCAGTTTGCAGTTGATTACTGGAGGTATTATCTGTCTGATAGTGGAGATAGAGCTGGTCTCAGTGCAACTGCATGCAGCTAGCAATATATGATATTTAACTCCTTCTCTCCCCAGAAGCAAAATTGTAACATTAATTCCCAGCTTTTTCCTGAAAACTAGTATTAATCCTAGACAGAACCTACAACACCTAGATACAACAGACACCCAAACTGTGCAAAGGTCTTGAGGAGGCCATCACCAAAACTGCAACTAGACCACTTTTTAAAGTCTGATATACACTGCCCAGTTAAATACCAGCATATTCTGCTCCTCATCTCGCCAGAAGAAAAGAAGTAGCATTAATTTGAAAGTAGCTCTTACAAAGCAATTTTCAGGCTTTCTGGTAAATGCAGTCTGTAGGAAGCACACTGTGGAGGTAATGGGAGGCCAAGCAATAATGTCACTCCGCTTCTTCTCTCACTAGGAGCAAAACAGAAACACAGTATTCTCCTAGCTGACTCCTCAGAAGCAGTTCCTAGGCTCTCCAGTGACTGGTAGTCTAGACCAGATGTTACAGATTTAAAAAGTAATATGGAAAAATGGGTTAATACTCAACATATTTCAGTGTGCACTTAGGGAGTGGGATGATATAAAACAAATACTAACTCAAGTCTATGGGAGGGACTTCCTAGTTTGGTCTAGTTTGGTCTTTCAGTATTCAGTAGAATGAGTAGAAGAGATTAGGCTGGGATGAGCCTCCAAAGTCAAATTTATAGTAAGAGCAGGCAGCTCAAAAGCCAGCAAGTGTAAAAGTACAACAGAAACTGGGTGGTTTGGAAAAATCTAGTGCTGTCAAACAGCATCAGTAGTACAACAACACTTGTAGCTAAATAAGAAATCCTATTCTCAGCTCCTCCTACTTATCACCTGAACTTACTGCTTTTTCAGTGAGTGATGGAAATGGAAATGTTTCTAACTGCCCTTATCTAAGAACTTTTAAAACTCCAAGAAAAACCTTTAAGAAAAGCAAACTTTAAAATAAAGCAGGCTAATATAATATGAGCAAAAAATCAGTTATAATGTAAACAACTAAACATTAAATACAGAAATCCAATGCAGTCATATACCAGCAGTAGTCTTACTGCCCATACAGCTAAATAGAAATGCAAATAAACAAGAAAATGTATTTCTCAGCTCCTTCTACTTCTCAGACTCCTGAAGAAACATTGTATCCGATGAAGTCTGATAGACAAAAGTGCTCATTCCTTTTAATAAACAAGACAAATTAAGACTGAAAGAAGGATTGTTTCATGTTCTCATTGCTTGATTTTTGAGAATGTGTACATTCTACTCTGGTTAGCTGTCTGAGTGAAAAATGCCTACAGGAATATAACAACGAATTACTTAAAATAAAGAGGCTTTTTCCTTTTGTTTTTACTTGTTGGTCCTGGGGACAACCAGACACTCCACCGGGTTTAGAAAGCCTATAAGGGGAGCTACTCCATAATAGGTAGTCTACAGTTTATATTATTGCAGAACAGGAGATGAGTTTTTGTGTGTGTAGGCCAGGTGGAGACAGAGAGTTAGGAATGGTTCCATTCAAATCCCTAGGCATTTTAATGTAGTTATATTTTCAAAACTATTATTCAAATGATCAGGATTTGTAGAGGTCTGGGGACAAAAGTGAGCTTTTGCCTAGTACCAAAATGCATTGTTTTGTCTTAGAGCACAAAAGCAATAATTATTTATCATTGACCCATTGAAAAAGGGCATGAGAATCAGCCTGAAGTTCGAGTTCAAGACACGAACGAGAATAGCTGGAACAGAATATGGTTATACCACTGGTATAAAGCAAAAGAGGAAGATGGGATTAGTGAAAAGATAGCCTATTAATGTAGATAGAAGAGAGAAGAGGTGCCAGAACAGATCTTTGGGGGTGCCCTTCTCCAGAGGCACTGATGTTGGGGTTGATGAGTTGACGTTCACTGAGAAGTGGTGGTTAGAGAGACAGTTTCTGAACTGAGGCAGTGTGTTATTGCAATTGCCTATTTCAGTAAAATGGTCTATGACATCTGGGTGATCTACAAGAGCAAAGGATCTAGTAGGGTCAGTAAAAATGGCTTCCATAATTAGTCTTTCCAAGGAGAATGGTGTCAGTGAGATATCAGGCATACTATTAAGTGTAATACACAAGTTATAGATGTGTTTGAATAGGATTTTAATGTTGACTCTGCAGTGATAAATAAACCATGGGTGAAGGTTGCCTGCACCATGGGGGCTATCAAGTTTAATCTATTTGAGCATTGGATGGATGTCCTTACATGTGATAGTTCTGATGTAGAATGCAGGGATGTATGGAGGGCTGATGGTGTGACAAGAGGGTGTTTGGAATTGGCTATAGTAAGCGATGGAAGGTTTTCTGAAATGAGAAAGAAAATCAGAAGATGTGAATTTCATACAGAGAATGTTATTCCATCCTGTATGATAGCTAACCTCTTTCCAGAAGTTTTAGGGTGATTTTTTTTTTTTTTTTGTGAGGTTTAGTATAATTGCATCAGGTGACTTTTATGTTGGTGTATTGCTTGCTTGGCAAGGTTCCATGCCTGGGTGAAGCATTGTCTGCTAGTGGTAGTGGGAAGAGCTTTCCAAGACCATCATGCCATGTCTCTAGGTTGTAGAAGAGCTGTAAGGTCAAAGGTTAACCAGTTATTAGTTTTTGGTTAGTATAGTCTTTAGAATCCTGGGAAGCAGGACTTTTGCAGGTCATCCAATATACAGATAAGTAGTTCTGTAGCAGGGTGAGGGTCAGCTGTATTCAGAACTGGTTCTTCACCCATTTAGAGAGGGTGGATTTTTGTTAATGTGAGGCTATGATCTATTACAGAAAGATATTAGCTTTGGTGGCATATTTTCACATGGATGATGGATATGGAAACTGATTGGGCAGTACTAATTCAAAGATGGTGGGTAGATGGTGATGTTTGAGGTAAGAGAAGGTTTGTTTGTCAATATGAGATCTAGGAGGGGGTATGGTCTGGTGGTAGATAGCCTTGCAACAACCTATGAACCTATGAAACAAGACTGTGACCTGTAACTAGCTATGATATGATGAGGGACCTTATCTATGATGACTTGTACATGGATGACCTCCCTGGTATCATCCTGTTTAACCAACCTGGGGGTATGTCTATTGCTAACGTAGATTGAGGCACCTCCACCTTTGGCCCTAGTCTGTGCTGTTGTTGGTATAAATGTGTGGAAGGTATTGTATTCTTGCACTGCCAAGTACTTTCTACAGCTTTAAACCAAGTGTCAGACATGGCACAGATGCATACATTATCCTGAGTGAAGAGAGCTTCAAGGATGCGAAGTTTTTTGTTTAGGCTCCGAGCATTGAGCAGGAACATATTAAGATTTCTAGTAGACTTTTTCAGTATGTTAGTGGTTTTATCTTTTTGGCATTGCCTAGAAAAGGCTGTAAGGGGGTGAATAAAGTTTTAGCTAATATCTGAAAGTTTATGGGGGACAGGTGTAGCCCATCCTTGGCAAAGCAATGTGATCTTTTGATTATGTCCTTCCATGCTGACAGATATTGGATTCCCCTGGTGTGACACCAGAAACTAAGCCACTTATCAAAATCAATCATTTTATGTCCATGCTATGGTATTATTCTGGATGCAGGTAGAATGCTGCTCAATGCAAGGCTCATACCTATCTGCCTACCTATGACATATATTCCAATGTATGACAGGTATCGTTTGGAGTCATAGTAACTGATGTTCATATGAGTAGTGAGGAGTACATTTTGTAATAAAAAAGTGAAAGATGAAGATATGAAGAAAGTTTATCAATATTGTGTGGTACTGGAAAAGAGAGACATCTGGGTAGGAGGAATGTTGATAACTGAGTGTGAAGGTGGAAATTAAAATTTGTGTATTATGTGGTTAGAATTGGGTGTGGATAGCAGAGCGAAAGTTATAGGGAACTGGAAATGGCTGGGGTGGGAGGTGAAAGTAGTGGGCCAGAAATCACAACCATTGTGAGGTAATTAGTCAGCACACCATCAGTGATAACATTCACTTTATGTTTCATAAAAAATAGCACAGAGAAAAGTTTTAAGAAATAAAAAAAATAATAATAATAAACAAGGTTACTTAATTAAATAAGAATGGGGGGAGGCACAGATGAGAGTTATTTGGTAGTTATTATGTGAATATTTTGATTCACTTCCTGAAGTTCTTTAAGTGAAGTGCTTGTCAAATTGGGGTAGGGAATGGATGAGGACTGTAAAATGTCACTTGCAGTTCTGTAAGCCTATGCAATGTCAGGCAGTTAATACACAGTTTAAAACTTCCATGTACATTTGGAGCAATACAACAGAAAGGCTGCAGTAGCAAGCACCTTTTGCAGTTATATAATTATTTGTTAGACACTGTCAAATGCTGTACTTAGGTTCATAGGTTCGTAGGTAGGTACAAGGCTATTGGCCCTAGGGCCTATATAAGTCTAACCAAATAGGTACCCTGGCTTTTGCCACCCAATAAAATTATTTTCCTGTGCCCCTGTCGAGCAGAGCCACAGAGGTGATCCCTGGGGTGAATTTCCCATTTCCCATCCAATCATCAAGATTCTTCTTGAAGCGTGCTAATGAGGAGCTTTGTTTGATATAGATAGGTAGTTTGTTCCAGAGTATGGGAAGTCTCTGGTACAGGAATCTATCCTTCCAGTGTGTTCTGTTTATTGTGGTAACAAGATTTAGGTCCCTAGAGCATGTAGCTCGGAGGGATTGAGATTTCTTTAAGTGGAGCATGTCCAACAGCTCTGGGTTTGACATAGCTTTGTATGTTAGGCAGAGATCGCCTCTGAGTAGGCGATATGTGACGAAGTAAAGCTGGAGTTTTTTGAGACAGTCTGCGTAGGGCATCTGTTTGAGGCTGGTAATCCTCTTTTTGAGGTATTTCTGCAGCCTTTCCAGTTGTTGTAGATGTCTTGTGAGGTACATACTAAAAGGGACGTTGTACTCTATAATGGGTCTAATGAGTGATGAGTAGAAAAAAAACAATGAACTCTTTTTTACTGGATGAGAAACCTTTTGTGATGAGGTGTGCCATGTAGAACGATTTCCTGACTACTGTGGCGATGTAAGGAGAGACTACTGTCCACCTGTGTCCCAAGGTCTCTTATCACACTTTCGGTGTTAAGTAGACTACTACCTATGTGGTAGCTCATGGGTACAGAATTTTTACCAAAGGGGATGACAATGCACTTTTTGGCAGTGAGCTTGAGGCCATGGATTTGATACCAGGCATCTGTCTCAGTGAGTCCCTTTTGTAGGATGTCCACATCGTTAGGAGTTTCAATTATGGCTCCTAGTTTGAAGTCATCTGCAAACTTCATTAGCCAAAGACCTTCTGTGTTAGCCTGTACTTCAGAAAAGTAGATACCAAACAGGAGAGGACCCAGGACTGGACGCTGTGGTACTCCACTTGTCACTGGTTCGAAGTCGGAGTTACTCCATTCAAGTATTTATTTAAAAGAAAAAAATGTTCCAGTGTTATGCATACAGGTTAGAAAAAGAACTGAGACAAATGAACACGCACTCACTGCACCACTTCTATTAAAACAATCCAAATGGTATCGATATCCACCTTCAATGGACCAAGCAAAACATAAAAGTTTTAAAAGGTAAAGCCTTCAGTTTTAATTTCCGCTTTTCATCCTGCTCCTAGCAGGACTTCTTCAGACAAACAACAAGAATCAACAAATTTCCACTTTTTAAAATAAAATCACATTTCAATTACAGTTGAAATCACATTTCATTTAAAATGCTTAGTACCCTGTAATGGGATTTAAAAAGGCCAACCCCCCAAGAATAAAAGACACAGCACATTTTGTACTTTCAATAGTATTTGACTTTGTAAACAAGTAAAACATGAAAGTAAGAAATGAAAAATAGTAAAAACAAAAAACAAAATAAATAAATATTCCCTTCTATATTGACAAGTTACCAGTAGTGCCGTTCAAACATACAAAAAGTGCAAAAACAACACACAGTGCCTGACTGTGTGTTTGTTTACCTCCTTTTTTCACTTATTTCTGACATGTTGACTACACTTACTTCTTCACCTCAAATGGCTCTTCAGCAATCCTTACTTATAAAGTTACCCTAAGCAACTTCTCCTATTTGTATGAATATTGAGAAACATCGGTCATACAGCTGCCTTATATACTAATACATAAAGGTTCCATGACTCATGTCTGCATTTAAATCTGTATCTTTATATTTCCAGAACTCACTTTATGTTGCTACATATTAATGTGACCCAAAGTGTTCAAGGTATTTCGCCTCGCTCTTGTTGCCACATTAAAGATCCCAGTGTGGTGGAGATGAATCACTACACGTCCAATAAAGCTCCACTATTACTCCATCCTTTAAACAATTTCCAAAATTGTCTGCTAGTTCATCTTATTCAAGTCTCCATTGCTCTTTGCTTGTGTAGTTACTCTAAAACACCACCTAGTGTTGTTTGTTGATATATACCTACACAAGCTGCAATGGTTTAACATGTTATATCACACAAATAAACTTTCAAAAGGAAATTTTATGAGTGAGAGGGGGGGGGGGGGATGGAAACCATGCCCGACCATATGCAAAATGTCCTGGTCAATGAGATCATGCTGTTGTATATATATGAATTAGTGGACATTTTTCCTGAAATAGTAATAAAAATATATATAATATTATAAATAAAAAGTAAAGAAACACAATGATTTACCTCGTGAGGCATACAGGTTTTCAGAACAGAAAAGGAAGCCTCAAACCCAAACCAGCTACAGATTAAATCAATACTTACAGCTAGAAAGTACAATAGTTAACAACAGTGTCATTCACAGCTGTCTCCTAAAAGGGACAATATAAACTAGTTTTGAGACTTTACCAACAGGGAGGACATAGGGGATGGGCACTACAAATAAACAGATAAAATGGTGAGGTAAAGCACATGGAAAGTCTGTGAGAAAGTTTGCAGTTTAAAAAAGAATGCCAGAATATTATTTAGATTGGAAACAACAGAGAAGTAGAGAGAGAGGAAGTGTAAATGAAAGACAGCAGAATAAGGGAGCTACTATGCCCAAGAATTAAAATATTACAAAAGTACTCATAAAATCATGCCACAGCAGCTTGGAAGAATGCTTGAATGCAACAGACAGGTTTACAAAAGCAGCTGTAGCATATCCATTAACAAGGCATAATAATCCATACACATGTATTGCTAAAATGGCTAGGACCAAATACCTTTCAATGCAACAATGTAAAAGGTTATAAATGGACAGAAAAAAAATATTTGTGGTAAAACAACTTAGATCAAACAGTAATCTTGCCAAGGAAAACTGGAAATGAGCACTGACCGATGAGATAGTGAAACTGGGATTGGCATAAAAATATTGTAAAATAAACTTCTAAAAAGAAAAGGTAAGGGGATATCAGACGTAATTATATACATGGGGAGGCGTGAACTACATGTGCTTTCACACTGGACAACACATGGAAAAGCCCAAGATACTAGAATGAGTTAATATATGTTCACAGCTTCCTCATAACTGAGAGGCAGATTTAAAAAAGTATATGAGAACAGAAAATTCTGACACTGTTTTTCAAAAGTTGTCTATGCTTTGGGCAAGCCCCCCCCCCCCCCCCACACACACACACACACTTAAATATAATAAACTCTGAGATCATCATTACCTTGAAGAAAAGGGAATGCTCTGAATTAAAATACAAGTCCATATTTTCACACATTCAGCCTCACTTTTGTGACTTGCACTGTCTTAGTACTATAAATGGTTGTTTTTTATATTCACTTTCAACTATTTAAGATGCCTTCTAGGAGGCAAAATACTCTAAAAAGATACATAGATAGACTGCCCATATCTGGTCATTTAGTATTTTCAGAAAGACCAGAAATTGTAACATTGTTTCTTGTTTATATTTTCTGTACCTTCTTGGAAATGCTCAACTTGGTTCGGTGTTAATTCAATTTGTTAAACTGGTTTATACAACTAAAAAGTATTTGATATTCTAAAACTTGGTGCATTTTGTGATTAAATGTATTTGTGGCGTAATCTGAAGTCACATTACCTAATGTGACAGAACTTGAATAGCACTGTTAATCTGAAACAAATGCTTTTCAAAGAATTTATGGTGCAAAGTTTTCCTATTCTGTTTATGCCCTTAATTCCATTAGTAATGTCAGTGCTATATCTTTGAGTTCATGTTTGACAGAAATATTTAAGACTTTTAACTATAAATTGGATAGTCTTCTTTTCTCACATTATATAAAAAAGAGATGAAGAGAGTCAATAAACAACTTTTTTTGCACCAGAGATGTATTAGCTGTTTGAAGAATGTGTTTGGCACAAGTCCTAAACTTCAGCTACCTTTTTCAACAGTTTAAGTCATAAAGCATGGTCAGGGAGATTAGTAGCAGTAACCAGGAAACATACGGTGAAGTACTGCAATAAAATAAATCATTTAATCAGTTGTAATACACAGCTGTAATGTGAAAAACAAGAAACAGGCCATATAGTCAGCTTGCTATATTAACATTAACTGTTCAATAACCAAACCCCAGGATCAGGACTATGGGACATTTTTGAGGCATGAGTGGATTTGTCATGAAAAATATGTTGCCTACATGAAGATATTTATTTGGAAAAATGAGTAGGTATACTGTTCCAAGAACCCTTTTCAATCAATGGCAATGACATGACATTGAAACTTTCCTCTTGCTTTACCAAATATTAGTCCTAGAAATGTATTACTTGGAACCTTTCCCCTATTTGTACGTTTTCTCTCTCAACCCAAATCAATGACAGTTTTTCTTTTTTTTTGGAGTTCACTGTAGTGAACAAACATGTATTCATGTGATAGGGTCTTCATTTTACTATTTGTCACTCCATGATATTGAAACAACATCAATGGCAAGATGAAAATATTTAAAGAAGTAAAAAAGACAAGTTTGATAACAAACAAAAGTAGATCTTCTGGTGAATAAAGCAGTCCTAATTTATCTATGCTACTTTCAGCGCCAGTGTATTAAATTCCACAGAACAATGTATTTTCTTATGATGCTTTGATCACTAAGTCAGCACTCTGGTTAAGTTATTATGCCACTTCTTTCTTTGATGTACTAACTATATCACCATCTGAAAGGCCCAAACTGTGTCCAAGAAAAGGTGCTTTGACCAGTGTGCTCGCTTTCTCATACACCACATGACCATCAAGTGTCATGTTCTGCTTGTAATGGCTTAGTATATAATTCCATCTGATGCCAGAGAAGTTCAACAAACAAATGTACCACTGCCACTAATTAAGAGTCAAGGGAAAGGAGCAGCAGTCTTTCAATCGGCACCACTGTCTCAAAAAATTATATACGTAATGTATTTGTCCTTACTATGTAGTAGGTGTGCACTGCTGACTTGGGATTCTGTTCACACTGAATGGCTTCAGGCAAGGGTTATAAATACTGGCTTCACAGGAACTCACCCATCTCAATCTGAGCCCAATATCTTACAGTGTTAGCTTGCCAATATTAACTGTATGTTGGGTAATAATATTGCATTCACACATACAGAATAATTCAGTGCAACAACTCTTTCCTGATTGGTGGTAGTTCTCTGTCACAGCTAAACTACTACGACACATCTAGGTTCCACTCTTAAAAATGAGTCAGCTGCACTATAATATCTTATGGTAGTTAGGTGAAGGAGTACCTCTCTATTTTACTTTCCGTCTTAGAAAGTTGGATTTCAACAGTTAAAATTAACACTTTCAATTTACTTACCTTAATAAACATTACTAAGCCAATTGCATCAGTTTTTAAATTAAAGAAAATTACATAGAGAAAGTAGGGAATGCAGTTTAACAATTAAAGACATAAACATATATGTGACTGCAAAGAGAAATATACATTAAATGATTTTCAACCAACATTTGGCTTTAAAAAAAAAAAAAGTTTCCTAATTAGCTGGTTAGTTCTAACACTAATTCTAGCTAAACAGTTAGTAGAAAATGTTCATAATATTGATCACTGCTGAAGTAGCCAAAGCTATATAGGTTATAATCTGCTAAGGATATAATAGCCAGCTATTTTCCACAGTTTCCGAGCACCTTCTGTGTACTCAAACAATTAGACACCTCAGTCTGAGCTAATTAACAGACAGGTTTGTACACTAAGCCCTTTACAGCTTTCCTGCCAGCAAACAGAGAGCTTCTCTGTAGGCTTTTGAGGATTGATGGATGACTTATGCTTGTCCAGTTCTGGTCAGGTAAGTTCCCGTTGGGGAAAAGCCCTCCACACTTAATATTTTATTCCTTAATCTTACTTTCCTGTTAAAGAGAGTATTTTTAAGCTAGGAAATTGTGAGTTTGATGATTGTCACATGACTCTAATTTACTTTTAAATGGAGGCACACTTTTGTTCTTGACAAATTAAAAATTGTTCAAACCTGTTTAAACTACTTTTTGCATGGAGAAACTGTGTTAATTTACTTTTCGGGATTAGCCAAATGTATTTGAGTGATTTTATTGTGTTTTGACTAGGAAAAAAGTTACTTTTTTAGCACTTTATATTTTTTACCGACTTGTGCTGCTTAGCTTCTCCAAGAAAAAAAAAGACCATTTTTGACTTGACCATAGAAAAACTACCAGTCCCTCAGTCAGTCCTTCTTCCAGCCAAGAAAAGAAAAAGCTAAATAAACAGTCTTTGCATCCACAGCAGACTAGCAATTTACCCCATTGACTGGTCAGTGACTCTGCTGTAGCCAAAAGTGGCTCCACAAATCACTCATCATTTCCATAGAGCCCTCTTGTGTAGTCCATACAACCATTATGGACTGGGGGGGAGGTTAGCCACTTCCTCTTTGACTGTTGGGTTCCCCGCAGTGAGCTAGTGTGAGAAACTCTTGCCAGTGTTGGGAGAAGGGGGGCAGAGAAGATGCCCTTGCTTAGGCAGAATGTTGTGCCTATCCCTTCAGAAGCTGTTATTGCCATTAATAAGTCTGTTTGCCCCAAAATTTCAGTCAAAAAGAAGCAGACAACTAAACATGCTTCTTCTACTGAGACAGTTTCTCTGGTCAGGAGTAGTTTATAATGGCTGTGTCAGGGTGTTGTACATTCTATTGACCCCTCTCATAAGTTTTTTTTTTGGGGGGGGGTAAAAAAGGAGGTTCCACTTTTCCTGAAGAGATTTAAAGTTCTGAGCTTGTGGAGACATGAGATGGGACAGATGCAGTTTTTTCTCCTCAGATTTCTAATTCAGGCTCAGAGATGAGCATGGTATTTAAATGTCCATGTGAGGCATTCTCTTTTTTCTGAGACTATTTCCTGAATGTACCTGTGCTTTCAGTGGGACAACAGTGAAGTTTCTCCCTCCGTCAGAATGTACTATGAGTTGTTACATCTGGTATTCCCAGAATCTTCTTCCAACCTCCAAGTGCTGTCAGAATTGAAAGATATGTTTGCCACAGCCTGTGATTTTCCCTGACAGTTTGCTGCAGCTAAGACAGCAGACAGGTTGTACAAAGTTCATTAGCCTTTCAAGTTTTTATAAATCCATCCCAGACCTGACCCAACAGAGACAGCTTAGTTAGTCCAGCTGCTGCCAAACATTATGTTAAGTCTAACCCTACTCCTTCAGAGAAGGACGATAAAACTATTGTTAAGTTTTGGAAAAACTTTAATTTTTAAAATATTGAATTGTAAAATTCACATATTAAAGTTTGTTCTGAAAAATTGTGAGAGTATAATGAATGTTTTATCTGCAGTTCCCTGTTGTGAGGAAAAATCTGGTTTGTGTGGTTTAGTTTCTTCCATTTCTCAGGTCACTACTCATTGTTTAAAGTGTGTATATGACTTTGTAGATACTGCATCCATGGCTGTTGCTACTGGTACTTTTTAAGGAGGTTTGCTGGGGGGAATTCCTGAACTGGCTTTTATTTTGTTGGCATTCCAAAAGAGTTGCTTCTTCACAAAGGGAAAGAGAGGAACTGGGAATGAAACAGTATGACAGCATTGCACTCAGATAGATTTCAGGTGATTTTTTTCTCACATTGTCTGGTAAAAGGAATCTTACGCTAAGCCTCAGCTCTCCTTTCATGGCTTTAATAGCCATCTGATCAGGTGGATGGGACATGTTAGCTGCTTGTACCTTATAGGCCTAAGGACCAGGCCCAGACTTCAGGTGATCTGTGGGTTTATCATTAGTTTCAACAGAGACATTTGACTATGACATAGAAAAAAGAAGCAGGGTGATTAGTGTCCTCTTATTGATTTTTAGACTTTTTCCTTGGCTGTGAAGGGACATCTGAGGAAGGAGATTCAGACTGCATCCTAACATATGTGAGAACCTATTGATGTGTATTTTTAAAATAGATTTTATGAGACAGTAAATGGCTACTTAGGGTCTTTGGTACAAAGTCTTGACAAATAGAGCACTCATTAGTGTCATGGTCAGATCCAAGACAAAAACAAACATTGTATATGCCTGTATTTATAAGAGATTTGCCAGCTGCAGTCATATTTCCCTCCCTTAGATGACATGAAAATATCATTTTTTATTGAAAAACAAAAGATAAGAGGAAGGATTCCCATCCTGCTACTGAGATGTACTTAGTGAAGGTAGCTGGCTTCTTCCACATGGCTGACAGACCAAGATTTAGACAGGACTCTTGTGTCACAGACTGGCAGTAAGAGAGTTATGACAATTTTCATGCCTATACTTTCTTTATGTATCAAAGCCGTGGTGGTGCAGTGGTTAGCATTGTTGCCTCACAGCAAGAGGTTCTCCCGTTCGATTCTTAGCTGGAGCACCTCCTGTGTGGAGTCTGCATTTCCTCCCCATGGTCGAGTGATGTTAAAGACATGCAGGTAGGTGCGAGCATGAATGGGCGTGCCTTTGTTGAAGGTTGGGCATTGGGCTGGCAACTCGGCACTGTAAAATCCACTGCCAATCATGAGCGGACCGAAGTTCAGCTGTGGTGACCCCCTAACCAGGAAAAGCCGAAAGACAAAGACTTTCCTTATCTATCAGCAGAAAGTCTCATGCATAGGTCTAAGGTCAGACTTTCGGAACAAAAATGAAGTATGCCAGAGCTTTGATTGACTGGGCATGTGGTATCCTTGGCAGGATACATCACATCAGTTAGCATTACTACAACTGTCATCTAATGAAGAACAGCATTTTTTCTAAGGAGCCCATGACTAGACCTATATTGTAGACACCATAGGTCCTAACAAAGCAGGTAAACTCCTCACACACACAATCTTTCCAGCCTACAAGACAGACACTTTTCATTAATCTCTAGACTTTCTAACTCCAATCCCAAAAACTGTCTAACCCACAAATTGCAATCCCTTGTCAAACTCTAGGATGAAGGCACTCCTGGAAATCTAATCCCATTCCAGCAAACAGGAAGTAGTATACAAATCTATGGAATCTTGCCAATAAAAGTCATTTAAGACACAAAAGTCATTCCATGACATACATCCAAATCTGTCATAAATACAGCCCTAGGAAATTTTGGAAAAAGTCAATAACCTCACAGGACATAACCTGCCTTACAGTTCTACTAATACTTCCTTTAGTTTGTCTACAGATAATTTGCACAGACAGTTTAGCGACTTCCCCAAATGTGCTGCAAACACCCCCCACAAATTCTCCCTCATTCCACCCATAGTATCTTCTTCTGTTTTATTTCCAGCAAGTCTCATCCAAAGACATTATCTCTTTACTGCAACAGATACAGCTGGAAGGTCCCACATGTACAGACAACCTACATGTAAGCTTCATATACCACTGTCATGGTTTCATTGTTGCAGCCCTAATCTTCCATAATAAAAGCACTGCACATTCAAACACAACCTATACTCCCATTACACCATCACCTCATTCCATCCTCCCAACTCTATGCAAAATCTTAGACAAAACTGTCAATCTTTAACTCACAGAATATATTACGAAATACCACCTTCTCTCACAAAAACAGTATGGCTTCTGGTCAGGGAGGGGCACAGTTACAGCCATCTAGGAGATTAAATTTTCATATCAATGAACTAAGGCACATTGCCTGGTACAATTTTTATAGACCTGACCCTTTCACTTAATCTCATCTCTCTTATAATCCAGTTTTCAGAATTAGGTATTAACCCTGATATCATTCCTTTATTTCAAAGTCATCTGACTAATAGCCATTTCTGAGTGAACTCTAACTCTGTTACATCTCTCTCTCCTCCCCACTATTCAAAATTGTACCCCAAGGATCTATTTTTGCACCCCCTTCTGTTCTCTACATGCATCAATAAACTTCAACTCGATTTTCCTTACCATCATCTCTTCCTCTAACCAGATGGTATGGTCCTCTGCAGACCTAACCACTCCCTAACTACCTTACAACAAGACCTACAATTTGACTTCAATCACCTCAGTGAGTGGATTACTACAAAAAAAACTGCACATACTAAATGCATACAAAACTAAATCAACACTTTTTGGTACTAAACTAAAACTTCAGCAGATCCAAGAAAACTTTAGCAATCTGTGATCACAGCAACCCCTTAGACTAAGTCTCTTCTTTCAAATATCTTGGTCTCTGGTTAGATCCCTCACTCAGCTTCAACATTCATCTTGATCATAGATATAAAAAAATGAGTTATCTACTTTTCTGGACACAAAAATATCCCCTTTCCTCTCACAGTCCCCTGGGTCTACAATAAGGAAAGATGTCCTACTCCCTCAACTTAAATTCAACCTCCCTCTTATACCAACAACCTCTGCTAAAAACCCACCACTATTCAAACACTAGAAAAGAAAATATGTACATTTATTACACAGTACCCAAGAAATGAACACCACTGTATTAAACTAAAAAAGGCAAACTGGCTGCTAGTTAACCAAAGTGCTGACCAACTGTTCAAAGTCCTACAATACATACTCAGCATCCTTTAATTTCATAACTAATACGACACACTTCCACATACAGCCTAAGAACTTGAACCACACAGGCCCTAAAACACAAATCCCACAATCCATGCTACATATTTCTGACCATGCATTCTTAGTTCTCGGGCGCAAACTGTGGAGGTACCGCCCACCAGAAAATTAATGATGCATAGTCTTATTTCAAGTTGTATTCTCTGTTAAAATCACATCTAGTTAAATAATCAGAATGTACCTGTTACCCCCTCAGGCCACATCACTTGAGTTTACTTTAACTCTTTTCCACTCTACCTCAACCAGTAAGATACTTCACTCCTTCTCACATCTCTGATTTGCTCTACTCTAATTTAGCAAATTTTTGAAACATTTGTACATATTAGAGAGTAATGCTTTGGATTTACTATGTGTCCTAAGCGCTATGTTGCCAGCGTACTGCTTCACTGGCACTTTTTTGCTATTGTACCCCTGCCCACTTGTATGTCTGGTAGGTTTCGTACCTTGGGCTGAGACTGAAGTCAGTCAGAAATGATCAGTACTCTACCCCAGTAAACCAATTCAGATAAATACATAAATGAATAAATAAATTGTACGGCATTGTTTAATCTTGAATGTTCTTAGGTAAGTGAGAATGGCCAGAGTACATGGACATTGTTTATTGAAATATTATATTTAACTGACATAAGAAATATTAACAATACATTCAAACTATGAAATACAACAGAATGTTGACTAGCTGTGTACTAACACATCTGCTTACACATGACATAAAATATCCTGAAATTCATTCTGTGACTTACATACCATGGACTCAAAGGAAGTTGAATTAGAATTAGAAGGATGTTCATCTGTTTAGGACACATAAAACAGTGATGGAGTAATGGAACAAAGTCAACAATAAAAACAGATAACAGACTCGAGCAGTAGAATGTCAGATACAATCTCCTGATGGGACAATTTAGTAATGAAGGGAGGAAGGAAGACTGACAAATAGGAGTACAACAACAAAAGAGCAACACGTAGGCTAGGCAAACTAAAAGGGCCTATAGGCATCTGCTTTTTATCACATCACTTTTTCTGTCTTGTTATTCAGATGATACTGCTGAGGTATATGTTTTAAGAAGACTGTATACAAGTGCACACTTTTTTAAAAGTGAGAGCAGCAAGATTGTCATCTTTTTGGCATAGTAGATAAAGAGTTTTTCCTTGGTCCTGTTATTCTTGTTTTGAGCGTTGTACATAATCATCAGATTCTTGATGATATTTGAATATGATGTTTATTATCATGTAAAACACATGGCAGGTTGTGAAGTACTTATAATTTGCGTTAGCTGCCTGATGTAAAGTGAAGGCACATTGTCCATTAATTAATGATCAGTGGCTGGTCCCCAACAGCTGGATTCACTGTAAGTATGAATAACAATAATTATTAAAAGACTGATGGAAAAACTATGAAAAACATATGTAAGTGCATACACACACACACACACACACACACACACACACACACACACACACACACACACGCACACACACGCGTGCATATGCATGTGTGCTTGAACAGACACACATACATGAAAACTGATGTGCACACATGCACATAGAATGACATAGTTTATATATGATATGACAGTGAAGCATCAGGCTTGACAAAAGCATTCAGCATCAAGGGTTGCATTTTTGCTTGTGAGATACCACACAGCACATATGGGCTGTGTAAGTCTTCATTTCTACAAAAGACTTCAGTCTCTTCTACTTTCGCAGTCCAGTATAGCAAGCATGCATAGCCAGTGCCCTCCCTTTATACTGCTGATCTCCGTTATCACAACATGGCAGAGTGCATTCTGGGAGACATGCCATCTTGTAACATCTACATTACAGGAAAAGCAGTGCAGATGATAGAATGAAAAACATTATGGGGAATGAGTCTTTATGTGCACCAAAGCAGATGGAAAAAAAAAATTGCAACATGAATGTCAGACAGTGAACCCTGCCTAAACTGCTAAGCAATTAGTTATTTCTAAATATGCTTTTCAAAACATACCTGAAAGTGTAGATGCGTCATTAATAAAACAAAATATGGAAGTAGTTGTTAAGAAGGAATGATTATAATTATCAGTAGTGAATTGTTTCGGTTAAAACAGACTTTTGCCATCATAGCTACACAAACCCAAACTAGATAAATTGTCATTACCTGCAATGTTATTTAGTTGCTGATTTGATTTGCACAGTTATAATGAAGCAGTGCCATTTGCAGAATGACTCTTTATTAGACTGCACTCAGAATCTAGACTGATAGATATATATGTACATAAATGGTTCATATTAGTGCACTACATGCTGGTGCAATGAAGTCTCTAATTACAGTATCTGCATTTATTAATATACCTCTGGGGCTTCACTTCCTCTTTTCCTTCAACATTTCTGCTAAATGGAGATGGAAATAAGCTGCTATAGGTGAAATGGTCAATATGGTGTAGATTTGTATATATATATATATATATATATATATATATATATATATATATATATATATATATCAGTGAATCTAAGCATAAACCCTTAAATATAATTTATTAATTTAGCAACATTGATCCACAATATCAATAATTTGTAATAAAATATTATAACTTTAGTAACATGTGCTATAACAGTTATTTTCAACTTGCTCCTACTCAAAGTAACATGTTTCCTACAAATACTGAACGTTTTTACTCTAGTTAGACTTCAAATTTATGCATACAATACATATGAAACAGGTAACATTTACTAAGATAGATAACTAAATCAATTTATTTAGAAGTTGTCCTCAACATGCTGCATAGTTTCACATAGAATATGCTATTTTTCACTAATTTCATATATCCTCCACGCCCATCCAAGAAACTTGTACTACTACAGTTTAATCCAGATCATGTATATTTCTCTGCCATCTGACTACAAATTCTGCATTTAAGACTGTGTTTGCCCTTGGTGCAGTGTAATCACTTGGCTGTGAAAAGGTTAGGTAGTGCGGCAGTTCTGTGTCAGGGCTAGGCAGTGGTATGTCTGTGATGTAAGTCTGGTGTGTGTGTGTGTGTGTGTGTGTGTGTGTGTGTGTGTGTGTGTGTGTGTGTGTGTGTGTGTGTGTGTGTGTTTGTGTGTGTGTGTGTGTGTGTGTGTGTGTGTGTGTGTGTGTGTAGGGGGGTGCCCTACCACTCATCATGTGCAGTTTAAACTTGGAGCTGTCAAACATAAGTCAACAAATTCAAATTCATTTCATATTCAGCAAAGTGAAATGTGGAGCCCCCCCACCCAGCTTATTAACCATTGCTATCTCCACCACTGTTCCAACCCTAACCCTTTCTGTAACACTACTACTAAACAGGACAGGCTCAGACACACATCACATGCAGCAAAACACCAACATAACATTAAACCTACCCCCCCAATTCGTAATCCTAACCCTAAAAAACAAACATACTAAATCTATCCCTTTGACTAACTGACATTCTCACTCTAGCCCTAACCCTCATACAATTACACACACGCCACACACACACACACACACACACACACACACACACACACACACACACACATATATGCACATTCCTACCCTCTAATGTAGAAATATTCATTATGTTCAAACGTTTTGGCATTAAAAAAATAAACCCTATGTATCTCTACAAACTACACTACTCCACTTGGAAAACCTGCACATTGACATACACATTTCCACAACACACCACATTCACACCCACAGCACATAATCAAGAAAATAAAAATAGCACTTTGACCACATAGAATGAGGCTATATCTATTATATATATATATATATATATATATATATATACACGTGTACCTGAAATGATCCAAACAACATAAGATTAACAGTGAAATGATCGACAGAAAAATATCTAAACTGAAAAACAATAAAATTAAAGTTATAGGGTTTATGCCCTTTCTCCATTGTTATGCAACCTCAGAGTTGTTATATATAAGTAGCATGAGTTGTGTGGGGGGAACAGCCTTCACATGGGAGGGTGCAGGATGGGCTTGACCCTGCAAAAATATGAAAAAATGTGACATAATCTAACCACATGTAAAACCAATGAAAAATCTAACAAAATCAAACCACATTTTCTCAATGCACTCCCCCAACCCCACACCCCTTGCTAATTATATAGACCAACTCCAAGGTCTCACAGCATTAGTGGAATGGGTATTAATGCTCCTATAACTTCAGTGTTGTCGTTGTTTTGTATTTAGATATTTTTTAGTTTAGATCATTTTACTTTTAGATATTTTTCTGTCAATCATTTTACTGCCAATCTTATGTTGTTTAGATAATTTCAGGTACACCAATAGATAGGTAGATACATAGATAGATAGATAGATAGATAAATAGATAGATAGATATATAGATAGATAGATAGATATGTGTTTGTGTGTGTGTGTGTGTGTGTGTGTGTGTGTGTGTGTGTGTGTGTGTGTGTGTGTGTGTGTGTGTGTGTGTGTAAAACAAACACATAAATGTATATGCGTGCATGTGTCTGTTTTTTCTTCATTTGCATTTTATTATTCATTAGCCTGTGGTATAATATAACAATTGGTATTAAGACTGCATGTCCCCTTATCAGATGTTGGTACTTAGATTCCTGTCACTGCTTTATGAAGAAAGCCATGATTATCCTTAGCTTGCAATACCTTCATTAGACTCTGACTTATGAACAAAAGAATAAAATATACCTTTAAGTAAAAAGCCTCAAGAGAGATAGCAAAAAATATTCTCATTCATGGCATGATCATATTCTCAACATAATCTTTACTCCACATATTATTTTATTCTGATTAAAATAAAATATGGAAACCAAAAAGATATAATTCATCTTTAAGTCTACATGGATATTAACTTCCGTGGTTGGTTGCCATAGTAACTGTGTAATTTGTGAGAAACAATGGCTTTTCACAGCGTACCATTTATGGTAAGTATTCATTTGAAAAAAAAAGTTCTTATCATAGTACCAAATTAAAATGTGCAGCCATTTGACAGCTGTAAGAATGTTTGGAAGCCATTAGTCACTGTGATTTCCTTATATTTTAATGAGTACCCTCACCTTTCATTTTTCTCAGGCCTACATTTCTTCTCTGATTGTAACTATTTTACATGCAGCTTTCCAGAATAGGGAGAGGGAGCTGATTAAAAAGATTTTCAGGAAAAGGCTGTAAGTGATATGCTTTTGTTTGCAGCCTGTGAAATTGCAAGTGCTTAACTGATCTTTCAGGAGCTTATCTTTTTGCTTAGATGCACCATTGTTGTATATTCATCATTGTCCCCCAACATTATCTCTGAAATATCCAAGAGCTAATCCAGTAATAACAGAGCTAGCAGAGGCCAGTATGTGTGACATCTGTCATGTTTTTGTTTCTTCTTCTAGAAGATAGTGTTTTCAGTGTATGCAGATTTTATTTAAGTTTGCCCAAGTGACTGAAAGGAAATGCCCTTCATTTCTAAAATACAGATATTAATGAATCTGTGAGAGGTAAGTATGCTCTTTTTATGCCACAGTGACTTTGAATTCCTGCCATTACCAGCAGACTGTGCCTGATGTACTTTGTGAAATAATTAGGACTATATTTGTATACCCTTTTATCCCTGGATTTTTTCATGACAAATGCTTACTTAGGGGCTACATAAATCAAACAGGTCACCAAGAAAAAAACTCTGTTGAATTTTCATACATTTGTTCATTTAAGTGATGTTCAGTGTTAATAAGATTGCTTCTCTGTGGCCCTTGTATGATATACAAGAAAGGTACCATGAAGATGAATACCATATTATTTAAGTTGAAGTTCAGGAAAAT
The DNA here is from genome assembly GCF_019279795.1 of Protopterus annectens. NCBI lineage: Eukaryota > Metazoa > Chordata > Ceratodontiformes > Protopteridae > Protopterus > Protopterus annectens. The sequence continues at coordinate 1,290,627,550 of NC_056744.1, read as the reverse complement.
AGCTCCCCATAATGATAATGATTTGTTGAAACAATCATATTACTGTGTTATTGTCATATGATCAAGAATTTAATGGCACTTCTTTACATTCATAGAGGATTATGAGTGGGCCGTCGATCCTAATCGACTTATGTGTCCAAACACAAACTAGAATCCACAAGTATAAAACAGACCATGAACTGGATCAATAAGTGGAGAAACAGAACAGCAGCCCACCAAATCTGTACAGAAAGAACTTTATTCAATTGATTCGACTGAATTTTATATGAGTTTCGTTTTTTATCTGGTTCATCGAATAAACCTCTTTCTGTACGGAGTTAGTGTGCAATCGTTCTGGTTCTCCACTTGTTTATCCTTATTATGTATCCAAGACATGGATGCCAAGAAATTCACCTCAAGAGCGAAGCTTGAGAGGTGAATCTTGGCATCTATGTCAAGAGCACATAATAAGGTAAGGACTGGAGACCCGAGCATAATTCTTTGTAGTGCATGGAGTTATCTCCGTTCCATATACTATTAGTTACAGTAAAAAAGAAAAAAAATGCTAAGTGTTTCGCCAGCTTTCAAAGTCATAAAGCACTTAGAGAGCACTGTCAGGAAGGCAGTATAACTCATTCCCTTACATTTACACTCACCTATGTGCCTCTCATCTGTCTAGTTTTTTTCTTCATTATGACTGCACAAAATAATTAAAGACATTTGGATTTCAGACCTCGTATCATTCAAAAAATGCAAGCAAACATGCACCATGCATCCTGTTATTCTAGCAACTTTCCAAGTTTATTACAGGAAGTCAGGGACAAGTTACCAACAGGCAGCATGCAGAAAAATCTTTTATTCCACTGCTGTCATTTGCTGGTCAGTACTGGCAGATTTTATTGCCTAGCCTAATACCTAAGCTTATCGACCTAAGCAGGGGATGCCTAACATTTGTTATGGTTGGGGCTCATGCCACTCTAGAGCTTAACTGATTTGTCTTTTCCTGAAAATCAGAGCATAATCACTGCACTACATGCACTACAACAGTTTTACATCATATTTGTGTGAGTTGATTACATATGCAGTTTACATATACAGTCGCTTATCTTAATAAAGTAGGCGCTTTGGTATGATAATTTTAGTGTATTGTTGCAACTATAAATTAATCTGTTGTGGTTATATACAAAAAATATTTTAAAATGTTATAAAAAAGAAAATACATCTTTGCTTGTTTTTTTTTTTTTTTTTTTTTGCCAGTGTTTTCTACAATATGCTATTATCAGTTGTATGCTTTGATCCTGACTCTGCATTTAGTGCTATGTCTGAGCCATGGCTCTCCTATGAAAATAGTCATAACTTGTAGTCAGGAAGACTACCAGATCAAAACAATGCAAATAAGTAGCTATCAGTTTTATACACTGAGGATGTTATTAATCCAATGAACTAGAACTTCCATGTGCATGTATGTGTGTGTGTGTGTGTGTGTGTGTGTGTGTGTGTGTGTGTGTGTGTGTGTGTGTGTGTGTATGATACTGTTCCATAAAATAAATAAGCACTTTGCTGATACACACAGAAGCCAATATAATTATTTTTCAAAAATAATGTTAGAGTGTGCCCATACTACCTGAGCTTTAGTTTGGCACCCTAGACAATGCACTCATTTGTCACCCCTGCACTGTATGTAAGCAATAACAGTTTCTTAATCAGAAGTGGCATACTGTAAAGTTGTTGTTGTTTCTGGTTTACTATTGAAATGTCGAACGGCACTACATCGACTGTACTATAGTCGAACACGGAAGTTCGAAACTAGTAATGTCGACGACAAAAAAACAATCTAGGACTGTGTTTTAACATGGGTCGAGGTAAGGGACATGTTTGTAGTTCTGAATAATACTGAACACCTACCTCGACCCATGTTAAAACCATTCCTATATTGTTTTTTTTGACGTCGACATTACTATTTTTGAACTTCTGTGTTCGACTATAGTACAGTCGACGTAGTGCCGTTCGACATTTTAATAGTAAACCATTGTTTCTATTAGTTAGTTAGTTAGTTATTTTTGGTAGTAGCAAGTTATTAGACTGCTGCATTCTGAAACATAATTTTTGTAAACTTGCTTCTGTGCTGTCTTTAAGTGAGTGGTAAGTAACAGTAAATAAAGTTTATAAAAATTACATGTTTATTAATGTGCGTATCTTTCAACTTGCAGAATGTCCAGATTTTTGCCTTATGTTTTTGCTCTGCTCCTCATAAAAGCCGTTGTTGTCTGGCAAATAACTGAGGACTGAAGTTGCTAAATAATGACAGACATTTGAGGTTCAATTTTCATATCCTTCAGGAAATGCCTGTTGATGCTAAACCTGTTATTCTAGCAACTATTTAAGTGTAGAAGAGCAAAATTTGAAATCTGTCCCTACTGGGCCTTTGTCCCCCCATTATTGTTGGCTTTGTCCAGATTTCCTGACCTAAGATGTTGAGAGGTAAGATGTGGCAGCCTATTAACTGAATGCAAATAAAGTTTGACAGTCTAAAAGCATATGACAAGGTCCCAAGAAAGTTGATTTGGCCAGTCCTACAGTGGTTTAAAATCCCAGAAACATTGATAGAATTAGTGCAAGCTATGTTCAAGGACCCAAAGACTCAAGTATGAACAGTGTTCATTCTTACAGAGGGGTTCCAGTGAGATTGGGTGTGCATCAGGGTTCAGGTCTGAGCCCACTGCTGTTCATACTGGTGATGGGCTATATCAGTAAACAGGTTGGAGGGGACAGAGCAACAAAGTTGCTGTATGCGATGATGTGGCATTACAGGCAGACTCTGAGCAAGAACTTCAGCAAAGGATAGGAGAATGGAATGCAAAAGTGAAGGGACATGGGATGAAAATAAGTACAGATAAAACAGAGGTAATTGAAGCAAACTGGGGAAATCAGAAGAAGCTGAGAAATGAGATAGAAGGAAAGATACTGGAACAGGTAAATAGCTTCAAGTATCTGGGAGGATTGGTTGCTGTCTGAATGAAGAGGTCAAAGCTACAATCAGAGTGGATGCAGCCAACTGGCATTATGGATCAGGGATAGTATATGACAGAAGAATGCCGAAGAAGCTGAAAAGTAAGGTGTACAAAGCAATGGTGTGACTAGTACTACTGTATGATACAGAAACCTGGGCAGTAAAGGCGGCGTAGATGAAGAAGTTAAATGTAATGGAAATGAAGTGCCTGAGAAGGGTGATAGGATGCACACTGTGGGACAGATGATGAAATGAGGACATAAGAGCAGAAGCCAAATTAGCTCCATTTGCAGAAAAGATCAAAGAGAACAGATTACAGTGGTTCAGGAACATGTGCAGAAAAGCAGAGGACAATCTGGTGAAAGATTTGAGACAGACAGGAAGAGGGCAAGAGGAAACAAGGGCATCCAGCAAAGAGGTGGATGGATTTCATGAGACAAGATCTGTGACAGTCAGGCATGAATATTGAAGAAGATAGGAGTTTGGCAATGAATATAGGGAGATGGTGACAATTAACATGGCACCTTGACCTCATGTAGAAAATGGGAAAAACATGGTTGATGATGATGATTATGAAGTAGTGACACATGAGGGGGTGGGGCAAAATGCAGATTGAAGGCGGAAGACTGGTAAATAGGAGGACTGGACTCCAAACAGGGGATGAGGAGAGACATGAAAAGATGGAGAACATAAAGATGAGCAATAGATAGGGGTGACAAGGGATTGACAAGCTGACTCATATGACAGCGTACCCTGATGTTAGTCACCTCCATGCCTTACATCTTGAATGGGATCCATCTCTGGTAGCCCGAAGCTCAGGGCCAGCCAGCTGTGAAATTTTACAAGCCATGCAAGGATCCCCTCTAGGTGTCAATGTGGCCATCAAGCCATCCTTCTCCAAGTTCTCCCAAGAAAAGACAATTGATGCCATTGGTGAGCTATCCAGTTTACCTCCAACAGGGTGGCTTTCTTGAAACTGCTGAAAGGCAGGCCTGGGAACTGCTGGGGACACAGCAGTTAAGGCAGTGGCCAGTGCAGAGAAAGATGGAGAAAAACAACAAAGTAAAATTATAAAAAGGAAACTGCAAAAATGAAAAATAAGGAGAAACACAAAGACAAGCCCTCAGTTATTTTTATTAAAGTTTATTGGACTATTATACTACTTCTAGCAATACCCCACACATACCCCACCATCAGGAAAGCCTGGCTTGACTCCACCTGCCGACAATCTGATTATCTTCAGTCTTCTGTAGCTGTCTAAAACATATAGAAAACAGTAATGAGCATATCACATCCCTGACAGCAGAAAGCTATTACTCTGACAGGTGCTAGGCCTGCTGTACAACAGAATGTTTACAATAAAAGGTTGCCCTCTCTCTCTTTCTCTCTCTTTCTCTCTCTCTCTCTCTCTTTCTCACACACACACATTCTCTCACTCTCTCTCTCTCTAACCTCTCCCTCCCTCACTCACTGTCCCAGCAAGCTGGTAACAGGCATCCTCTATATAAAGATGGCCCTAATAATCCTCCAGCATACATTCCCAATAATCTCTGCACTGCATGGGATGAAAATATTTTTCACTCTCTGATTCACCAGGTGAAGGCCCTGCCAGAGTCTGTGCCAGTAAAGATTATGTTCATTCACTATGTCATCTCAGAAAAAATGATAGCTGGGGCACATGCCCAGATGTAATAGGTACCACGAAACATGCATTGAAGGACAACAGGTTGTATGATGCCAGTTAACAGCAGAGTGATATACATGGTCCATAGCATGATGCAAAGTGATATTAGTGCAATCAGGCTTCCTTAACAAGCATACCAAGTGCAAACTCCCTGTATGTGAACAGACAAGACAAGCAGCAGTTTGGCAAGATGGTTTATAACAGTAGTGCATTGCATGTGGTCAGTGGTGTTATGCAGAGTGACATTAGTGTGCAGGGCTTCACAGGCTAGCACATGTTATAGGTTCATAGGTTCATACTAGGCTATCTGCCCGAGGGCATTTATAAGCCTAGCCCATAGTTTTGTGGCTTACGCCACCCCTTTAGTTTGGAGAAACTATGCCCATTATTTTGCTGTGCCTCTGTCGAGCAGTGACACTGAGGTAACCCCTGGGGTGTATCTGCGATCTCCCATCCATTGGTCAAGATTCCTCTTGAACAAGGCCAGCGAGGTGCTCTGCCTCACATAAACCGGGATTTTGTTCCACAGCATAGGGAGTCTTTGGGTGATGAATCTATCCCTCCAGCACGTCCTATTAATAACCGTGTCGAGGTTTAAGTCTCCCGCCCTTGTGGCTCTAAGGGATCTAGATTTTTTGAGATGAAGCATGTTCATCAAATCTGGGTTTGACATGGCCTTGTATGTCAGGCATAGATCACCTCTGAGCAAGCGGTAAGCAACTGAATATAACTGGAGTTCTTTCAGTCGGGCAGCATAAGACAGATTTTTGAGACCCTTTATCCTTTTGGTGAGGAACTTTGTGGCCTCTCCAGCTGCTGCAAGTGTCGGGTCAGATACATTCCGAATGGGGCATTGTACTCGATCATTGGTCTGATGAGTGATGAGTATAGGGAGACTATGACTTCCCTTGATCTAGATGTGAATACCTTCATGATAAGGTGGGCAATGTAGAAGGTCTTCCTAACTACTTTAGCAATATGAGTGTCGAATGAAAGGCTACTGTCAACCTGGGTTCCCAAGTCCCTAATAACTTCTTCTGTGTTCAGGGATTGCCACCTATATGGTAGCTAGGGGTAACCTTATTTTTCCCGAAGGGTATGACTATGCATTTCTTGGCATTTAACTTTAGGCCATGGCTCTGGCACCAGTTATCCGTTTCTGTGAGACCCTTCTGAAGGATATCTGTGTTGGATGTGTTTTCAACTACGGCGCCCAGTTTGCAGTCATCTGCAAACTTTGTCAGCCATAACCCTCCTGTGTTTGCTTGTACTTCAGAAAAGTAGATGCCAAACAAGAGTGGGCCCAGGACTGAGCCCTGTGGGACACCACTTGTGACAGGCTTTGAGTCTGACATGGCGCCAGCAACTCTGACCCTGTGGGTTCTGTCACTCAGCCAGTTTGCAACCCATCTTGTAATGTATGGGTTTACATTTAAGTTGATGAGTTTTTCAATGATACCCGAGTGAGGTATTGTATCAAAAGCCTTCGCCAGGTCTAGGTAGGCTGTATGGACTGCCTTTCCCTCGTCAATGGCCTTGGTGACTGTTTCAAAAAGTCAACCAAGTTTAAAAGGCATGATCTGCCTTTGACAAAGCCAAACTGGGTTGGATCCAAAGTCTGCAAGTTCCCTATGTCTTTATTTATGAGATCCATTATGATCTTCTCCATGGCTTTGCAGATAAGGCTTGTCAAGCTAATGGGACGGTAATTTCCAGGGTCGGTGGAGGCACCGCCTTTGTGGAGTGGGACCACAGTCGCTGCGCCACTCCTGGAGTGCGTATCCGGAGGTGAGACTAAGATTAAACAGCTGTCCTAACTGTGGGTTTAATTCCTCATTGAGTTCATGGAGCACACAGCCGGGGACACCATCAGGTCCCATGGATGCTGTGTTCTTTGCCTTGAAGAGAGCAGTTCTCACCTGGGCGTTAGAGATGTTTGGGGGGCTACAATCATTTGGTATAGATATCTCTCCTTTAGGGGGGGAGGGGGGAGAGAAGTTTGCACTGAACCTGTCAGCCAGTATGTTGGCAATGTCTGTAGGATCAGTAATCTTCACATCATTTTGAACTAATTCTGAGCATATCTGGGAGTTTCCTCCTAGGTTTCTGACATAGCTAAAGAATGCCTTATGGTTGTCTTTAGAGTCCTTAGCTATTTTTTTCTCAAAATTAGCTTTGGATGATTTTATGAGAGCTCTTAGCTTTTTACTTATAGTGATCAGCGGTGTCTTACCTTTTAAGGATTTTGTTCTATCTTGTAGTAGCTTTCTCCTTTTGTTGTAGAGTTTGTTTATGGCTGGGGTCCACCAGACTGGACGCTTGCCTTTGGTACAAAGAGTCTTTGTTTTGCTTGGGATTGCCTGATCCATGCAGCCCTGCAGGTGCTGGTAGAAGGCATTTGTAAGTGATTCAGCGGTTTGAGTAATGTTAACCGCCGGCTCAGGGGCCTTAAAGGAGACCACACTAGTCTTTAGAAGTGTGAAGTCGGCTTTCGAGAAGTTCTTTACTGTGGTCTTTTTCATTTCGGGTGGGGGCGGGATGAGGACCTCCAGCGAGATTAGTTTGTGATCAGATCTCACCAGTGAGGGGTATACTTCCGGCGTTGTGCTCCCATGTTCGTGATGATGAGATCAAGTATGTTTTCTCCTCTTGTGGGAATGGTGACTAGTTGTTCCATGGCATTTGAGTTTATGAATTCCAGGAACTTTTGGGCTAGAGTGTTTGGGCTTGAGTAGTGTTCCCAGTCTATATTAGGGTAGTTGAAGTCACCTAGTATGATGGTGTTCGGAGATACATTTATCCCCTCCAGTGTTTTCAGGAAGGCCATATGAGGTTCCTGAGTTTGCGAGGGTGGCCTGTAACATGCTACAAATTGCAGAGCAGTCTTGCCTATGGTTAATTGCACCTGGATGGTTTCCGATGCATCGTGCGATGCCACCAATCTTGAGGTGTGGGTGTCCTTGATGAATATGGATACCCCTCCTCCTTTCTTGGTATTGTCCGGGTTTTGGGGCCGGAACGCATGATATGAGGTAAAACCTGATAGTGCTGGGGTGCTCTCAGGAGCCTTGAACCAGGTTTCTGTCACAGCACAGACATCGATGTTCTCCATACTGAGAAGGGCCTCGAGTGCGTGCATCTTGAGGTTGAGACTTCTGGCATTGAGCAGCATTACCCTTAGTTTTTTTTCTTTGTTTTGTTCTAGGGTGGTAGGTTTAGAATTTGAGCCTTGCCTAAAAAAGGCACTATGGGGGTGGCAAGAGCCAGCTCTTGAATGAGCATGAATGGGCCCTGTAGTGCAGACTAGAGATGATATCACATCACATCATTTGCTCAGTTCAGAGACTATCTCAAGAAATCTTCTCATTAGCATAATAACCATGTTACAAGCCCTTGTCAGTGTGATGAAAACTGTAGTCACCTTTTTGTAGTAGACTACATTATAGAACGCAAAACTAATAATTAAAATAAAGTGGATATCCAAGAGTAGTGTCTTAATAGTCAAATGGACAGTAGACAGGGCAAATTTATTTTATTTTTTATTTTACATTTGATAACCGGGAAAGTCCGACTGGACCCAGGTCCATTTTCAGCTGAGGCCCGGGAAGATAAGCTCCAAATACACATACATAGAATAACAGGCAATTACATGGAACATTTGTTTCATGTTATGAGAGCTTTCATTGCATACACACAAGGAGATGATACATACAGTATGGAATACATTAAATTAACAGTTCATACAAAAGTCAAACGTTGATAAAGTACCAAAAGACATCTATTCAAAAGACCTAAAAAGAGGCAGAATTTCGTATTCATGAAACAGACTGCCAGAGTAGTTGGGGTACAGAGGAGTTACCTTTTAAGGGTTATCTTGGTGAATGACATGAGCATAGCCAAATATTCTGAAAATGGATTTTCAGGAGTTTTTTAAACTGAGTAGTGGAGGTGGTAGAGGTTGTATGGCTTGGTAGGGTGTTCCATTTTTTTGGCAATAGTGCTGGCAAAAAGGGATTTGCCAGCATCATTTCTGTGCTTGACAACTTTTATGAGATTTTGGTTGCTGGATATAAGAGTACTAGTGGGAATATATGGTTGTATGAGCTGCTGTAGTGCAGGGATAAGGTTGGGAAAGTAGTAGAGTTTGTGAGCAGTAGACAGTTGGTTGAGTAGTAGCATATGAGGTAGCTCCAACTAGTTGACTTGCTTAAGCGACAGACAGTGATGGGACCTATAAGGGATTCGGTAGCAAATTTAGCGATTTTGTTGTAACAGGATTCCATTTTATTTAGGTCGGCTTGCCGGAGATTAGTTAAGATGGGAGAGGCATATAAGAGGATGGATAGGAGATAGGTCCTTGCAATGGTTGCTTTAGTGTTATTAGTCATAAAGTGTTTATTCCTATAAAGGAGTCCAGGTTTTTTGTTAACTTTCTTGATGGTTTGAGCAATGTGGATGTCGAATTTAAGATTGTTGTCGATTTCAACACCTAGCAGTTTTGTGTGTGTGGTAGGGCTGATTTAAGTGTTGTCTTTGGATTTGATGGAGAAGTTATCACTTAGGGGTGGTGGTTTTCCTGGGCCAAATATAATAAGTTTGTTTTTCTTTGGGATTGAGAAGAAGTTTGATATTGTTGAAACATGTTTCTGTGAGAGTGAAGTAGTTCTGGGTTAAGGATTGAAGTTCATGTCATGTGGAGGTGGCACAAATAAGGGTGGTGTCATCCGCATTTTGTACTACTGACACAGAGGGTGAGGATAAAGTGATGTGGTTAGTATATAAGGAGAACAGTAAGGGACTGAGAATAGACCCTTGAGAGACTCCTATGGTAACTGGCAATAGGGGGGATAGTTGGTCTTTCCAGAGAACCGTTTGTTGACGGCTAGATAGGTAGCTGTTAAACCAAGTAATAGAGGAGGGGCTTGTGTTTATACTAGATAGAGAACTGAGAAGAATGCTGTGGTTAACCATATCAAACGCTTTTGATAAGTCTAAGAATATGGAGGATACAAACAGACCATTGTTTCTGTGGTGGTTAACTATATCCATGAATGATAGGAGGGCTGTGGTGGTGGTGCTGTGAGATGGTCTAAAGCCATGTTGTGAAGCAGAGAGAAGGTTGTTATCTTTGAGGTGTTGCATTAGTTGAATGTGAACCACTCTTTCTAATATTTTGGACAGAGGTGATAGGATTGCAACTGGACGATAATTGGTCAGCTCTAAGGAGTTCCCCCTTTGTGTAGTGGAATGATCTGTGAGGCTTTCCAGGAGGTGGGTACTTTGTTTTCCATCAGTGATCTATTTATTAGAATATAGATTGGGTAGGCTATGGCATCAGCTGATATGTGAAGGAAGTCTGCTGGGAGCTTATTGGCTGCTAGTGTCGTTGGTTTTAGTTTTTTGAGGAGCTTATAAATCACCCTAGTGGACACGGGGTGGAGGTTGAAAGTGGGGATGTTGGATGTTGGGTTGAGTGTTGAGAAGGGTGGGGGTATTTGTTGGTGTGGGACTACTGGTACAGTAAAGGGCATTGGCCAGGGTTTGGACAGTTTAAAGAATTTTGAATTGTGTGGGAATGTCTTCAAGATTGCCAGGTAGCACTGGGGATGGGGTGGTGTTTTTTCCTGATTGGAGTATTCTATTTAATGTGGCCCAAAATTTCTGGGGATTATGAGCATGTATTTCCTGCATGTTTTTGTAGTATGGTTTCATGTGCAAAGGAATTGGAAAGCCAGTTAAGAAGGTGTTCCAATAAGCCTAACCAGTCTGATCTGTAAGGCAATGGAGCGAATCAGTATGGAACTCATAAATGGAGAGATTGGGAACCTCCAAACACTTGACCCCACACAGTTCGGCTTTGTCAAGGGCAGATCATGCCTCCTGAACCTGGTGGACTTCTTTGAGACAGTTACTCAGGCTATAGATAAGGGAAAGGAGGTACCCACAACTTACCTTGACCTTGCTAAGGCATTTGACACCATTCCCCATTCCGGTATTATTGATAAACTCACCAACCTGGGCATAAACCCTTACATCACAAGATGGATCACAAACTGGCTCTCAGACAGATCCCACAAAGTAAGAGTAGTGGGATCTATGTCCGAATACAGTCTAGTAACTAGCGATGTGCCTCAGGGCTCTGTCCTGGGGCCCCTCCTGTTTGGCATATACTTCTCAGAAGTACAGGCAAGCACTGAAGGGCTGTGGATGACCAAGTTTGCGGATGACTGCAAACTGGGTGCTATAATAGAGTCTCCGGCCGACATGGATATCCTCCAGAAGGGCCTTAATGAGACTGATGCATGGTGTCAAAACCATGGTCTCAAGCTAAGTGCTAAAAAATGCGTAGTAATCCCCTTTGGAAAAAACAGAGTACTCACGAACTACCACATAGCAGGTAACCCCCTGAAATCTGAAGAAGTAATAAGGGATCTAGGGACCCAAGTAGATAGTCAGCTTTCCTTTGATAACCATGTTGCCAAAGTGGTTAGAAAATCCTTCTATGTGACCCATCTGATCACAAAAGGGTTTGCATCAAGATCTGAGGATGTAGTGGTGCCCCTCTACTCTTCCCTCATCAGACCCATTATTGAGTACAATGCACCAATTGGAATGTACCTGGCTAGGCATCTCCAGCAGCTGGAGAGACCACAGAGGTACCTCACTAAGAGGATTACTGGCCTCAAATAGTTGCCCTATGCAGCATGATTGAAAAAGCTAAGGCTTTTCTCTGTTGCATACCGCCTTCTCAGAGGCGATCTTTGTCTAACATACAGAGCCATGTCCAACTCAGAACTGTTGAACATGCTCCATCTTAGCATAACCAAATCTACTTGAGCTACATGCTCTAGGGATATAAACCTCAGCACAACAATGAATAGAACATGCTGGAGGGATAGATTCCCTTTGCAAAGACTTCTCTTGCTAGGGAACAAGGTCCCGATCTACATAAGACAGAGCCCCTCACTATCACTCTTCAAGAGGAACCTTAACGAGTGGATGGGTAACAGAAAGTTCACACCAGGAATCATACCAACAGCTCTACTAGATAGGGACCAAGGGTACTAGCTGCTAGATCAAGGGCCTAGGGAAGTAACCAAAGGAGTGGTGAATACTGCACAACATGGCTGGGCTAATATATGCCTTTGGGCAGATAGCCCAGTACCTACCTATGAACCTATGAACCTATAACCAATTAGATAGGATGAGTGATGGTCACTTAGGTGAGCCTGAGTGGGGTCAGATACTAGGATCCAGTACAAGATTGATTGGTGTTTGAATGTTTTGTCATTTCTTGTGGGAGTTATTATGGTTTGGGTAAACCTTTGGAGGTTTAGAAAGGCAGAGGGATTGTGGCTGGAGCATTTTGTCCAGTCTATATTGAAGTCCCCTAATAGTATGGTCTCATGTGGAAAGGAGTTGGAAAGCCAGTTAAGTAGGTGTTCCATAACAGTTGTGTTAATGCCTGGTGGGATATAGCCACCTGCAATAATTATGTGCTTATTGGGATTTATTTCTAGTTTGCCAAAGATTAGTTCTACATCTTTGATTTCTGGGTTATTGTAGTCTAGTTGCTCTATGGTGAGGTGATTTTGGAAGAGGATTGCTACACCCCCTCCCTTTTTTCCTAGTCTATCTTTTCTAATCATATTGTAGCCTAGGGTAGTAATTTCATCATTGTGGTGTTCTGGTTTTTGCCATGTTTCTGTTAATATTGTGACTTCAGGTTTGTATAGGGTAAGCAAAGCATGAAGGTCATGTGTTTTATTGAGTATGCTTCTTACATTGATGTTAAAAAAGAGGGTAGATGTTCTAGGTCTATTGTAAAGGGCATTTAGCTGGTTTGGGGTATGGTTGATAGGTGATATAGGTCCTGGGTTGGGATGTATATCACTGCAACTAGTGAGTGTTTTGAGTAAGTGTGAGTAGTGTTGCTAAATTTGTGTAATATTTTGTTTAATCTTTGAGAGATATGAGGGTTTATTTTGAATGTTAGTTTGTAGTGTGGGTAAGCAAGGTGTTGGGTGTGGGTGGGGATGCATTGCTTTATAGAGATGCATAAGGTGTTGGGTGTGGGTGGGGATGCATTGCTTTATAGAAATGCAATTTAGTTTGGTGTGGTTAATTGTGGAGTCTGTCTGCCAGGGGGGAAGGGTGTGGATTCTGAGTTGAGCATGGTAAGAGGTTAGGTTGGAAAGAACAAGCAGAGTAATGACTATAGTAGGGCAGAGTAGTGCATTTAGTAGTTGGGTTGGTTGTGTATAAAGCACGGTGTATCCAAAAACAGTATAAGGCAGACATATAAATCGGAAATTAAATAAAAAATGACTTCTTACAATATCAACAAACCCTAGAAAATGTATAGGCCAATGTCTAGATGTTGAAACAACAAAAAGTTTTAAAGAATGCAGCCTGAGCAATGACAATGAACCTTAGGACTTTTGCATTTTGAGGATATATGGAAGTAAGAGAGACACTGTGACATAGCAGTGGAGTGCTTGAAGTAACACAGCATAGGGATAGGAAGGAACTGACAGTATGGGGGCTCAGTTTCACTGGGCACAGAGGACAATAAAAACAGGTTTCACTTCTTTTGGTGAACTCAGCCTGACATGGAACAGAAGACAGGTCAGGTTGCAGTCCAGTTTTTGGAGTCAACCTGGCAAGGCACAAGGTACAAGCAGGAGAGATCTCAGTCCTGTTGGGTGGCCATTATCCTGCTATAGCAAATGTAGGCACGTTATATGCATGTATCAAAATGTGTGCCACATACTGTGGAGAATCATAACATATATGTCCCTCAATTGCCCGAGGTATGTCATCTGTATCCATTCACAGATTCCACTGAAAGAGGATCCAGGAGAGCAGAAAAGCAAAATGTTTGCATCAGGCACATGTTCTGGTCAGATGACATATTGGCACTGTCGGCAATGCTAACCATGGTGGGCAAGCTCACATCACTCACAGCTGAGGTGACTGTGCAGGAGTATGATGAACTGCCAGTAAAGGTGGAATCAGTGGGCCACACTGCCTCAGAGTTGGCCAGACTAAGCAAAGAAGAGAAGTCTGCAGTGTGCCACTGGCACCATGACTTCTGAACTTTCCTAGACCATGGTGTCACCCTTGGTATCAATCACTAGATGTGAAGGTCACTGCTCACATCATGGCAGAGATGCTGAGTGTCTTGTTTGAAGACCTGCAAATGCTGCAGGCACAGCAGGATATTCTGCAGTACATACAGAGTGTCATGGTATACAGGGACTTGGAGCAGACATGCTAAATATGTGTAGTGGTGGCCCAGCTGGCTTCCACAGGTGTATCCATATGGATGTGGGCAACTGGATGCCATGGTCAGGTAAGGAGAGTGATGCAAATTTTATGATCATTCCTTAGGCTTATGCATATGGCAGACACCATTCCAGAGATGACTTTTGCTGTACATGCTGTCAATGACTGCCATCACATCTCAGTGTGGACACTATGGACGTGACAAATGATCTTTTAGCTCCACACTGAGCACACTCCATGGGGTCTTGCAGTTTAACATCTTCATGTTTCACTGTAGCTCTACACTGAATGACACCTGCCCATGCATGTTCACAGGGTTGTGGAAGCCAAAATTCTGGTAGAATGTTGTATTAGTTTTCCATTAGGGATCATAACATTGTTGCTGTATATGCACCTGACATGCTACACCATCCCTTAGACAGGATGCCTCTAGTACTTACACAGTGTGCCACATGATTCATCCATACAATATTCCACCTATGTAAGCTCCACTCAGTCACTGGAAGATGTGATCCCTGACTCCCCAAACCTTCCAGCCAGGAAGCAGGACTATTCGACCCCGGACAGTTCGCCCTCTCACAGTTCAACCCCAATGCATTTCTATACCATTTCATGTATAAATTTATATGTATTATATATGTGATTTTTTAGTGAACAGTTCGACCCCAGACTATTTGACCCCAAATATATTCTTTTAAGTACTTTATCATTAAGTTATTAATTAATCAATTATTCAATAATAACACTGTTAATTTTTCATTGTAAATATATTTTTATTAATATTTTTATTTTATTTAATTATTACAGTGGTTAGTATAAATATAACATTTAAATCTTTAACATATAATAACTAGTGTTATGTTTTAACATATTATGACTACTGATATTTTATAACATACTTCATGACATATGTTTTCCATCAATTAAATATATATTTTTTATTTTATATTATGTTGATATGTTAACTAATCTATTATCTATTATAAATAATTTCTTTTAAAATTAAATGAAATCATTTTTTATTCAAGTTAATATGCCTTCTTCATCTTGAACATTTATACTACCACCAAAGCTCAAGCAGCAACATGCAATTTTCACCATTTCCCACCGTCTACCATCAAAGCACATCAGAACCTCAGGAAAATGGATATGGATGTATGAGTAAATGCAAACGCTCTTGATTTCCAGCAACACTGTTAGTGTGTAGTGCTGCAGAGGACTTGACTTGATTGCAGAGTACAACATACACACAATACAGTGTAATCCACCTACAGTGCACAAACATTCCTGAGTAAAACACTGTTATTAAGGACTCAAGAAGTTATTTGTAAAAAGTATCAACAGGTAGTTCAAAGCTTAGAAGTGCAATTCTAGGGCTAAACATCCATTTCACTATCACAATGCTCAGTGCCTCTACAGCTTACATCCACAGCCCATTAATTTCAGCAGGGAAACAAACAGAACATCAAAGCAGACATCTATCAAAATGACTGCCCATTTTGTTTTCATTTTTAAATATAATTTATTTTTAATCCTTATTTGTTGTTTTGTCGCTAATTTTCTTTACTTTTATGTAATAATGATATTATCATCATACGGAAACTCCAGACTAGTTAATGCCATGAACTTCCGGATTAATCAGCAAACGTTTTGTTTTTTTTTTGGCACTTACTGTTTTTGTATATATAATTAAAGTTCCAATTTGCACTTAGTTTAAAGTAAGTGTAGTCGAAGCACATAAATAGGAAAGAAATACTTTCTAAACCAATTTTAAGAATGTTTAGACAGTCTTTCATTTCTATTTTTGCTTTGATGAGCTTCAGCTTCACTTACGTTACATTTTTTTACTGGGGTCCAACCGTCCGGGGTCAAACTGGTTGGGGGCGAATCATCCGGTGGCAAATCGGCAGGGTCCAAACATCCTGTACCCTCTAGCCATGTATATGGATACTGTATCCACAATTTATCACCCCTCTGTGTGTGCTAGCATTTCAGTTCCTTTTCACTCTGCCCTAACCATGAGCACATGATGATGACTGTGCACTGCACACCCCTTTGACTTGTATGGGTATGGTAGCATCTGATGCACAGTGAAGCTGGTCAGTGCATTGCAATACATAGCATAGGTGTGCTATTGACTGTATAAGTTTTATTCTGTGTTACTCTATTCACAGCCCATAACTGTGGAATAGACACTGTTTTCTTTGCTAGTTCCACAAAGTATTACACTCTCCTCTGCCTTGTACAGGATCCTTCCACATCTGGATTCTAAAATGACTCCTCACCCAGATCCTTCTCTGCTGCTGCCACAATATAAAAAACAGTACAGTGGTGTCCCAGTGTTGTAACTGTTTTCATAGCACCAGGTTCTGAAGCATGGCATAGACCACATACATCTTCCTGCAGGTCACTGAAGACTGTTATAGTGTGACATCAGATGTATCCAGAGAAAGCAGGCTTTCAGCAGTTTGAATACATGATCAATGATGTTAGGCATCTGTGATTTTGTGTTGTTATATGCCATCTCTGTCATTGTCTAGAAACTGTGAAAGGGGCCATCAGACATGATTCCATGGTGTACCCTGCATCACTGCAAACCAGAGCAGTGGAAATTATTATGAATGGTCTACTTCAAACGTTCATGGGACTAGACTATTGGGGAATCTATGGATGGAAGTTTGTGTACCTACCAACTAGGGAGCCCTGTGACAAGTAACCCCTACAGGAAATAGTGCAATAGGTTGCACATGTGGCAGACATGGGACTCATAGAACTGCCTGAATGGCACATAGACACATTTTATATAATACTCTCTGCACTTTGCACCCCGATAGTCAATGGAGTAGATGCCCTTCTCATTGATATACTGGTATCATATGATAGCAATTTGATGTAATCAGTGGACCTCAGGGCCTCAAGAAAATGGGTTATGCCATAAAATTCCTGCATATTGGTGGTTCTCTCCTTGCTGCTCATGAAAAACAAATATGCTTCTACAAATGTTGTGTCATCATATCAAGGAACTGATGTAGAATTTAAAAGTTCAATGCCTGTGAACTTTCTAATGTGTACCCTGTAAAAGTATGGATGATTAATAAAATAAAATAATTAATGGAAAGCAGTGATAATGATGTAATAGATGCTGAAAAGTACACATAGAAAGGATGGCTAATGCTACACAAACTTTTGTATCCACTGGGATAGGTAAACCACGCATACCCCTTGAATCCATGTGAGGACAGGAAATGTCTACTAGCAGTCATATGATGTCTCAGTCTAGCCATTAATGGTTGATAATGTCCTGATGGAGGAGGTGATGGTATGTCAGCTTCTGGTAGACTGTTATATTATATGAGGTGTAACAATGCACAGCATCATGAAGACCATATTCCATACCGGCCACTAACACATACTGCCCAGCTATGGTGGTGGGGGCACCCCAAGCAGCTTAGCATTAGTGATTCTCCTGTGCATTATCAATTATAGTGTTCAGGCAAGCTGATCTAGATAGCTTATTGTAGAAATGTTGTATGTTTATGAGTCATGCTGCTATGTTTAATTTCATCATTTGCATATGTGATGACTCTCATTATCATGTTAATGCTCATTTGTGTGTAATTATGTGGTCATTTACATACAATGCATACATACATACATACCGTTTTCCCACTAAAGGGATCAGACTACACGTGCCTCTGAAACATGACTCCCTGTGTGTCTCCACTCACCATGCTTTTCATTTATCATTCTGTTTGTTTTTGAACACCCCTCTAGATCTTTGGACTAGGCATTAAAGCAGCAAAGAATTTTTAAATATAACAGCTGATATAAAAAATGCAAAGAGTGAGACCAATGCACATTCTAGGTCTAAAAATGATTTCATAGAATAGAGTCTAAAAATAATAAAAGTCGGTGAGCACTTTCACAGCATAAACAGTTGCTTCATCAGACAGATTAAATGTTACACTTTAGTGAAACATTTAAATATGACAGTGTCACCAATCATAGGAGGCATAACAAATCACTATATAAAACATTATTATCCATCTGATGGCCATTCAAATTCCACTAGATGTAATAATAAGACCAATCAGAGAAAACTTAAAAGAAAACATTACCACCAATGATACGTGGCTTAATATAACATTGTAACCAATCACACTATACATTTGTTAACCATTCAGTGGCTTAGAACATAGTGATACAGCCACTCAGATTCCACTTAGTGTAGTATTATAACCAACTGTATAGGTTCCTTATAACAAATTTTCTACCAGTCATAAATACAAGGAAAAAACAATATAACCAATCATGTTGCAAAGTTTCTAACCAAAATACAGGCATTCAGGCTTTATTTAGGATAGACTTGTAACCAATCATATTCCACAAATAAAAACATATAATATCGTGATCAAACTAATCAGACAATGCAAATTAAAATAATTTAGTTAATAACAATTCCATATCTCCTAGCCTTTGGCTTCTCCTCACAATAAACACTCCCTTCTAACAGATTTCCACAGTGTTCAAGAAATATGTGTGGTCAATACTAAAAATTTAAAACTCAGCTTAGCCTAGAAACAAACCCAGGCCTCTTACATGAAAGGTAAAAATTCTTAACACTGGACCATTTCTACATAGCTGTATTTCAGTGTTGTAGCCCCCTGGCTTTTAAAAATGATTTCAAAGGGACCTTAGCATTCAAACCCTTAACCCTATCCACTCTTAGTTTAATAATTCATCCTGCCTCAGCACTTTCAGTCCTATTTCAAATATCACCTTGTGTGATATTCAGTTTGATAACCTCTAAAACATTAAACATAAAAAAGTGAATTTATTCAGTGTCAAGACTATGTTTAGACAATGTATTAGCAGTAGAATTAATCCTTATCTGATACAAGTGTTCTCTGATATGATCTTTTAACAGTCTATCCATTTTACCAATGTAAAATGAACCACATACCTGGCAGGTAGCAAGATAAACTACATGACAGGTGTACCAACTCGCCTGTACTCTGAAATTGTATACTTGACCATTATCAGGGTGCACAAATGCATTAACTGTAGATATAAGCCGACAATAACTACACGCACTGCAGAGAATAGTACCTGGTTCCATACCAACAAGATCAATATTGGCAGTATCTTTGGGGTAACATAGCATGCTCTTAATGTTCCTTTTATTTTTATACCTAAACCTGGGTGCTTCTCTGATCACATTCTTAAGTGTTGAATCAGTCATTAATATAGACCAATGTTTCTTAATAATTTCAGTGATGGTGTGCAGATTCTTGTATAAAAAAAGGGGGAACTTAACATTGTCATTCAAATTTTGCTTCCTAGTAACGGTGGTGGTGCTGTGGTAGCGTTGTCGCCTCACAGAAAGATGCGGTCCGGTTCGATTCTCAGCTAGAGCGTCTTCTGCATGGAGACATGCGTGAATGGATGTACCTTCGTTGAAGGTTGTGCATCAGGCCTGGCAAGCCGGTATGTAAAAATCAACTGCCAATCATTAGCGGACCGGTGTTCCGCTGTGGCGACCCCTAACTGGGAAAAGCCGAAAGACACAAACAAGTAATGCTATCTTCATCGCAATCTCATAAAGAAAAATAAGGCTTTGCTTTATCCAAGCATACAAGTGAAATCTGCCTCTATTAGCATTAATTTTGGAACTACTGTAATGCCTCTTTTCCAAATTTATACTCAAATTTTGAATCTCATCATTAAATTTAACATCACAGACATTCAATCTGGAGTCCATTTACCATTCCCTGTGCTGGCCAAGCATCCATAGCTTCTCTTTTTCCAGCCTTAAACTATCAGAAAACGTTACAGTTCTACATCATATCCTGGTGTTTAGTGGTTCTCCCTACACCCCTACCCCATCCCCATACTGGTTTAAATGCCATTATGGCACACGTATTTATAGTAATCTCTGGTGTCTTGTGGTTACTCCCCTCCCCCGGTTTGTTGTACTGGATTAAGTACCATTACAGCACACAAGTTTAGCGTAATCCTCTAGCACAATAGTAGTATTCCTGGTGTCTGGTGTTCCCCCAAACCCCTGATTCCTGTACTGTTTTTAGTACCATTAAAGAGACCAGTTGATGTAATGGTTAAGGTCTTTGCTTGTCGGGTGCAAAGTATGAGGTTAGATCCTAACCTCTGGCCAATGCCTATATGGAGTCTGCATGTTCTCCATGTTTTTGTGGGGTTCCTCCCACCTTCCAAAAACATTCTGAGTGTTTCCATCACAAACTTACCCAAGAATGGAGTTGTGGGCAACAACACAGACTCTAAATGGTGCCCTACAGGGAGAAGCATTGTACAGACCAACCACTTTAGCCATCTACTGTGGTGAGCAGTATCCTCAGGATAGGAAAGCAGAGATCGCAGACTGCAAATCATAGCAGGCTAGCCACTCGAAAGTGTTGAAGATGGTTCTAGGTGATTCAGTTATATTGACTAACATCATCAAATGGGCATGGGCATTTATTTATTTATTTTATTTGTACTTGTTTACCAGGAGGTCTACTGGGCCAGTGTGAACCCATTTTTAGTAGAAGTCCAGGAAGAAAAGCTCCAAAAACAAACAAAATGGTAAAGCTACAGAATCAAATTACAGAAATCAAGCAGTGATGTTACAGAACGCTACATTACAGAATAGGTGATACCATGGAATGGATAATACTAGTTATACAATTGTTAGATTTTAAGTATGCAAGCCACACAAGAATGCAATTGATGACATGGGATAATAGCAAATGTGTGAACAATAATGTATTTGACGGTGATAAGTGGGTTGAGGACCCAGCCTACTCTGATCTAGGCCAGGGACCCATGCTAACAGTGGAAGAGTCGTATGTGCCTCTAATGACAATGTGCACCCATCATAAAAGCAGCCTTGGGTCAATAAGCTACTGGCCAACATCCAGTAGCCCAGCTTGGGTTTCCTGGGATAGCTCTATTGAGTAAAAGGTGGACATAAAACCAAACAACCTGCCAAACATGAAGTAAAAATTGCTACACTCAGTGTAGATTCACTGACCGAATGCAGCTTGGAAGTAGATAACATAATGATAAGGTGGAGGCTAGACATCTTATGCATCCAAGAGACAAGATGGAAGGGCAGTGCAGCAAAGTCACTTAGCTTGGGAACCAGAATCTACTATTCAGAAGGAGGACAGACTAGAAATGGTGTGGGAATTGTGGTGTGGGAGAGACTTCATTAGACAGTGACGCTGACAGCACACTGCAAAGGAACTATTACTTTGCACACTTTAAATCACACAATTGAAGGGACAGTGGCAACGTACTAAAGCAGAAGTGGTGAAGAGAGAAAGAGATGGAGAAAGACATGGCAAGGGTTTTGTTTATAGAACATTTAGGATGCTCTTTACAATAAAATGCTTGATATAGGGAACAAGAAGATGGGGTTTAGAAACAAGATTAAGAAATGGGGTTGGGTTGGTATAATAGTTGAGATGCTTCCCTCACTATCACAAGGTAGAGAGTATGATTCTCACCTTTGAAAGGCAAATTGGCTAGACTTCATCTGCCCTGTTCATACATCCAAACCTGATGGCCTGTTGCCATCAGTCAACCCTGCATGTTGTTGGACTGTGTATTGCTGTTCAAAATATGCATGTGTTATACTTGCTTTTCAATGGTTTGAATATCTGGGTGTTTCGTTAATGGGAATACTAATGCATGCTGTTACAACTACTTGTGAATGGTATTGTACGTTACTAACCCAAACTGTCATGACATAATGCAAAACATAGGACGGCAGGGAAGATGGGTTCCAGCGGACCCACCTCTCCCTCCTCAGCTGGCGAGTGCACCTGGCAGTAGTGCCCAGGCCGGACCCTCCTCCGGTGGTCCTGTGCCACCTGCGGGTGGAAGTGCTGCAGGGGATGGGGCTCGTCCCCCCTCTGCAAGTGTGGCCGGAGGAGAACATCCACTCACCCTCCGTAATGTCCAGACTGTGGTGCATAGGCAGATCCGGGAAGCTGTTCTTGGGCCCCAGCTTGAGGCACAGGTGGCACAACTAACGGGCGTGCCTGCTGCCCGGCCTACACAGCCCCCAGCACAGCCCCGTCCTGGGCAGTGAAGGCACAGTGGCAACTGCCCATGGGTGGGGGTATCAGTTCCACTGTTGCCATCTGTGGGCTCATGGGCTCTAAATATCCAAACATCTGTCCCCATCAATTGTGTAACCCCCCCCCACATGTGTCATACACCGCTCCTGTATGCGTCTTCTTTGTCTTGTCTGTTAACCTACCCAACCTACCTCCCCAGCTATACCAACTTCCCGTACCTGACATACCACTCTCACCTGAAAAAAAAAAAAAAAAAGGGCACTCTGTACCCACAAAAAAATTACGCCCCATACATAGCTGCCCATTTTGCACACATGTCTGCTGGACATGGAAACTGTCAATTACAATTGGGTGTACAACAAGTATTATTGCTGTCCTTACACTTCTCTCAGGGGTGGAAGGTTTCAAATGTCATACCAAATTACAAACATATGCACAGCTGTTGCTGATGAAGAAATGGGCAGCTATGGGCCTTACCTATATCCCTCCTGCAAAACCCGAGCTTGTTTCCCTACTGTCTTACCCTCTTTGTGACCCCTTTTTTACCACTTTCCTGTCTCCCCATTTTCATTTCTTTCAAAGAAAATAGTGCGGGTGTGTGCAAGAGTAAGCACTTTTAAGCAGTTGTAAGCAGGTGTGCACGGAGCTGAACGCCAGTGCGCATGCGTGAGCTCCGTGCAAACCAGCACTAACCCGGTTATAACTGCTTAAAAGTGCCTTAGTCACTCTGAATGACAAGGCCTGTAGTCTGCTCAAAAGCAAAATAAAATCCCACTGTCAGTCACGAACCCAGGACTTTGGAAACAGTAGTCTGCATGACTTACCACTAAACCATGACTGTTACATAAGAACATTGTGCTACAATAAATATATCATGTAATAGCAGGAATGAATGTAAAGGGAATATAGGATGTGTAGTACACAAAGCATGTCATGTATATTTACTGTCAAATCTGAAATGTTTGTCACTATAGTCTGACTTGAGCTCAGAGTGATTTGCCAGAAAAAGCTGTTTATGAGATATGGACCAAAATATGAGGCAAAAATGTGGACAACCTGCAAATATCTGTACACTTGAGAGGTCTGACACTGCCATATTTGAATAGTTAAGAGCCTAGACATAGCAACAGTGACTGAGTTATAGGGATGCCCCCCAGACTCCCTGTGAAATGTACAAACAGTAGGCAGAAAGGTGTTACAACACATGCAATGGTAACTATGAAGTACTGAAAGTATGCACCACTTGCATGTCGGAAATAGTGTAGTAATACATATGCTCATGCTAACCCAAAGTCACAACTGCAGAATACCAGGCAATTTAATGGGTGTACCCCACTGATATGTACCATTCCATGAGGCAGATAAAAGATGCACCTGAGAGTCTCTGGGGCCTGCTCAGCAGCATACTCAAATACCCTAATAGATGTCAAGGCCCACACCATGGCCAGACCACACTGCATGCTGTAACACCCTAGCAGATATAGCAAGCATTCCAAGGTGTGAATGTACATGGAAAATAAGAAAGCCACAGCAACACACTACAGTCAAGACACCTAGCAGGCATACAAGTAGTGAATGTAAAGGGCAAATATTGAAGCCATAGCAACAAAGTGCAAGAGCCACTGCTATATACCAGTTACACCACATGTCCCACAGGAAAGCACACACACCCACATTAACAGTAGTAGTAGTCTTAGGTGTCAGTCTACATACACACTTAGTAGAGGAAACAGGAGAAATGAATGGAGAAATGTTAATCTACAACACAGCCGGAAATATGAGAGAGATACTAACCTTTACACTCACAGAACAGTGTCCACAGCATACCAGCATGGTCCCTGCCCTTAAACTCTGAAAGGGCTATGCCTATCTCACATATCTTTTTATAGCACTGTCCTGGAATCACAGTGAGAACTGCAATCAGTACACAACTGGCTGCATGCAATTAGCAAATGCTGGCTAACAATTGGTGCAGAGGCCATCACATGGACATATGCAGATACCTACAAAAGCATGCTGTACTCCCAGTCCACACATGCAATACTTTCATTGCACCCTGTGGAAGTAGGGAGAGACAGAGAGAGAGAGAAAAAAAAAACATACATAAACAAAAACAGTCATCAAAACCCACTCGAAAGCTGCCAACTGCCAACTGGAGCAGCAGGACACCAAACCAAACAGCAACGCAAGCAGCTGTGACAAACACAGGTAATGTAAAGTAATACTTTAAAAGTCTACATACTGTGAACCTTCCATATGTGTCATTGGTCTGTATCCATATGTATATGAAGATGTGCATAGGGCAGGGGACATACAGCAACTATCAGTGAAGGCTGTACATACATATGTATGTGAGGGCATCTATGTGCACATATCAATGTAGGTTGAATGTAGGTTGTAGTGCAATGTACAAAGTAGGTTTCACAGTTATGTATTAGTGTGTATACAATTTTGTAAACAAACATGTTGATATACCTATCTATCATATGGATATGTATGTATGTCAATATATGTATGTATGTATGTATGTATATATATATATATATATATATATATATATATATATATATATATATATATATATATATATAAAATATGCATATATGTATACATACATAGAGAGGGATGTAGGAATACATAGACAGATGTAGATAGATAGAATATGTAGAAACATATATATGTAATACACACATACAGATATAGATATATGTAAATACATATACATAGACAGACAGATCTGACTATCTACAGATATGACTGTATATGACGATCTCACACTCCCCCTGTCCCACCCCCTCTGTCACTCTCACCCCCTCTCTGTCACACACACACCCCCCTCTCCATATCTATAGCAATATATGTATATCAATTTATATATGTGTATATGTATACGAAATATACATATATATATATATATATATATATATATATATATATATATATACATATATATATATATATATATATATACATATATACATATATATATATATATATATATATATATATATATATATATATATATATATACATATATATATATATATATATATAGAGAGAGAGAGAGAGATGTATATATATTCTGAGTGAGGCACATATGTACAGATGTATTGCAACAGGTGCCTGGTGACAAAGGCATGGAGTGAACACCAGTGTTGAAACTGGAGTACCATACCCCATTTCAAATCACCTACACCAGTAACCACCAGATATGTGATTGGCTTCCCACCACTGCATGTGTCAGGGGTGAACAGGGTCATAAATGTGTACAATAGTCCCTCCAATGATAGTCACAGTGGCACACTATTCTTGGAATACCTGCACATGGTATGTGTCAGCAGACATGGTGTGTCAGCTATGGACATGTAGGTCAGTGTATCCCTCCACACCACACAATGGCTGCCACGGTATGTACCTCACATGACAGCTACAGATATGGAGAAGGACACAGTGACATGTACAACACTGTGACAATGCACTCAAACATATTACCAATGCACAGTGACTGACAACACCACAGAGTACACACATACTACCCACATAGAGGTTACCACTCCTGGATTTACATACTTAAGTCACACCCATGACAGATGTCCAACAACCATAGTAACACCTCACACCATCCACAACCTAAATGACTGCTGTGTGTTGTCCGTGACACCGCAGTAGAGAGCACATGGCGGAGGTACAGGTTCCTACCCACAGGTAAGACATACCCTGTAATAAACCACACAGCATTAAGAAGCAAGACTCCCCATGAGTACATGTCACACATACCCCTGCTGAATGTTAGTCAGATAGGTAATATGCCATATGAGTCACCCTGTGTAACTGTTTGACAGGAGCAGGTACCATCACATCACATGTGTCACAATGCTCAGGGTAGCAGAACAGTATGCTGCTGTAGTCCCAGGGGCAATAGCATATTGTATTGTATTGTTTTGTATTGTAATGTATTGTATTGTGTTGTATTGTACTGGTATGTAGAGGTGCCTCCTTCGTGGAGTGGAACCACTGCTGTACGTCAGTGTACAGGTACATATCTTGTAGTCAGGCTAGTGTTACATAGCACTTCTATATGTGTGTTTAGCTCCTCTTGGAGTTCAGGTAGCATGCAACCGGGGATACCATCAGGTCCCATTGATGCTGTGTTTTCTGCTTTTCTGAGGGCGGCTCTCACCTGGACATCTGTGATGACAGGGAGGTTACAGTCAGCTGGGATAAGTATGTCTTAGTTTGGGGGAGAGGGAGGGGGGAAACTTGTACTGAACCTGTCTGCCCCAATGTTGCCAATATCTGTGGGTTCAGTGAATTATTTGTTGTTGTGTACTAACTATGAGCATATTGGAGGGTTTCTGACCAGGTTTCTAACATATCTGAAGAAGGCCTTGTGGTTATCTGTAGTGTCCCTGTTGATTTCCCTCTCAAAGTTGCCCATGGATGTTTGTATGAGAGAAAATAGCTCTTTACTAGTGCTGATCAGACATGCTTTCCCTTTATGGAATTATGCTCTGTCTTGCAGTAGCTTCCATCTTTTGTTATACAATCTGTCTATGGCTGGGGTCCACCAGACAGGATGCTTTCCCTTTGTGGAGAGTGTCTTGGTCTTATATGGGATTGCATGATCCATGCATTCTCGGAGATGTCTGTAGAAATCATTTGTGAAGGAGTCAGCATTGTGGGTTGTGTCTTCCACTGGCCCAGTGGGCTTAAAGAATACCATGTCAGTGTTATGAAGTGTAAAGTTTGCATTTGAAATGTTATTCACTGTAGTCGTTTGTGCTGGTGGTGGAGGTGGGATATGTATATCCAGGGCAATTAGTTTATGGTCAGCTCACAGTGGTTGATGACGTACCCCATACAGTACCTCGATACAAACCCCCAGAGTGAGGAGGTGCTTTGGACCTGAATCAGTGTTCTGACTGCTGGGGTTTGGTAGTATGTCGTATGGAGTGTGCCAGGTACTGTTGCACAGTTGTTGGCTGAGAACTGATACCTGGCCATTTACATGTGTATCCACCAATAGACAGACAGATGCTATATATGTGAGATATGTTGTATCACAACAGTCGAGTAGCATGTGTAGTATGTGTGCCACATTCTGCTGACATATTTTGCTGATATCATGTTATTTCCTTTTTTAGGACCATGGCTCACCAGCGCAATCCAGCGTACTCTGCAGCTGAGGATGAGGAAATACACCAGAGCCTGGTGCGGGATTATGCAATACTCTTTTCCCGCACCAGCCAGAATCAGCAGGAGAGGGCTGCACTGTGGCAAGACCTGGTCTGTCAGGTAAATGACATAGGCACGCATAATAGGACATATGAGCAGGTACGACATCACTGCAGTGATTTAATCAGAAATGTCCGTCAGCGTGCATCGGATATCCACAGGCAACAGGTTGCCACAGGTGGTGGGGTGGCTACATATCCCCCACTCACCAGACTGGAGGGACTACTCATAAGTGTTGTGGCTCCAGCCCGCCAACACAACAACAGCAGCAGACCTGCATTATGATGGAGGCTGGAGCCACACAGCACCAAGACTACGAGTGTGCAGGTAATATGCCATATGTATGTTGTGTACACTGGTAGTTAATGCATGTGTGAGGTGTGTCCTTGGCTTGTAGCTGTCATCATAGTATTTAATGTGCAAGTGTGATATTCTCAATATCAGCAGCTGACCTGTGAAAGGCAACTGTTGTACTACTGACCTGTATCATACTCAGTAACAATGGCACAGTTGTGCCCACTGACATTAATTTCCTCACTTCTGCAGGTCCCTCCGGTGTAACAGCAATGCAGCCTATCCATGCTGGTGAGTGTGTATTAACAATACCTTTAATAGTCTTGATAGTAATAGTAATATTAGGCTCACTTAGTAGTGCTCTGTGTATGCATGCAGGTGTGTCTGTGTCTGTGTGTTGATATCTCACATGCTGAGTAGTGTGCAAGTGTGCAACTGTGTGCAAGTGTGCATGTGTGCATGTGTGCACCTGTGCATGTGTGCATGTGTGCATGTGTGCATCACTGGTAACATTGTGTAGACATTGTAAACTGTGTTTCCTGTTTCCTGTTTCCCTCCCACAGGTTCTGGTGCTGCTCTGGTGTCATGCAGCAGGGAACCTGAATCAGGTGCCATGGGTACTGATAATGATGACATCTGTGTAATGGCACAGGAAGGTATGCCAGGGTCCATCATTGGTCAGCCAATTGACAGTACACAGCTGTCAATCCCATCAATGCGTACAGTCATCCTGCCAATACACCCTTTGTCACCAATGTCCCTAGGTGATGGACAGGATACAGTGGGCATTGACCAGGGTAATGTGGTATCTGTGGCACATGCTTCCCCACACAGCAGCCATGGGCATGGCCCTGAGATGGTACCACACAGACAGATGTCCAGGGGTTCTTGTGGGAGCATCCGTGGACGTACTGCCCCTGTCAGACATGCCCACAGAGGTCTTACAACCTCAGCTATGTTTTGGGCTGTCATGCAGGCACAGTCACGTATGGAACGGTACACCAAACAGGGTCTGACGGAGCTGACAGCATGTTGCACAGCCATGACTGACAGTATGCGTGACATTGCGGCTGCCATCCGTAATTTCACCGATGTCATAGACATAAGTTGTGGAGACATATTAGATCAGTTCCACAACTACATGAGCCAGGGCAATGGTGGACGGTTGAGGCGTCGATGTGGGCATATGCCAGCAACAGCAGCAGCTGGCAGTCATCGTGGATGACAACAGGGCCGCAGCCGCACCCATAGTGCCAGCAGCAGCCCCAGCAATGCTGGGTCTGTGCTGTCATCAGGCCACCCCAGGAGACCACGTGCACGTGGATCTGGACAGGCCCGACAGGGATCTGTGTCCAGTCAATGAACACCTGCTTCTGATGTCAGTACCCAGTCTGGATTGGTACCGGATACGGTCCGTAGCACCCCTGCAAGGCACAGGTACCATGTCCATGGCCAGAGACACTGATCTGTATGACCTGGCAGGTACAGTCTGTGGCTGTCCACAAACACCGGTATATGGCAGCCATGAGGTGGAACTGTGTGCATCCATACACACATGTGAATTGACAATACCTAGGGCTACCGCATACATGCACACACTGCATCAACATTGCCCCACCTTGTACTGCTGTCCCTCACCAACACACATACACATACATGTCAATTGGAGGTATCAGTGGCAGACTCAGGCATACCAAGTTCACACCCTGTGCATATGATGAAACTGTGCCACCTCCTGCAATCTGTAACATCAGTGCAGGTACAGGTTAACATGTTGCTGATGCATAGGGTGACTACATAGACGTGTAGTAATAGTATCATGTTGTTAACAGTACTGTGTGCTGATATAATTGTGGGTATATCCCAGCATCCCTTTTGCATTAAGGATATGATTGTCTTGTACTGTTGTCTACACCCATGGTAAGCACCATATTGTATCATCTGCCCATGTTGGCATACTGGTGGTAAGGATGTCAACAGAAGGTTACATACATAGGTAGCACAGGGGATAAGGTAATGAAAGTATTGATACGCAATGATGGACATGTAAACTGCAAGTGGCATGTTGCCCACACTGGACTCTGCACTGCAGATGTTTGAGGATGTTGATATGTGTGCAGTACTACACGACTGGTACAGGACACACAGGAGCACCCTAGCACTGCAAGCTCACATCTCATACCATGTTAGACAGCCCCAACACACAAAACTAACTTTCACAGGAGGGAGAGTCCCCATAAATGTCAGGGATACTGTGGTGGCAGGACAGGTAGCATACATCCTACTAAGTATGGAACCACTGAGTGAAGGCTCAGTGTCTGTTATTTGACATGTGTATTCTGCAGGTATGAGCACCTGGGTTTCCATCCGGATATTGTACATCCTGACAGTACATGGTCTTTACACTTGTGTGCACTGAGACTGGACCCTAGCCATCTGACCTGTGTATTTCCATGTACATGTGTATAGTGCCTGCATATTTGCACTGTTACCTACTGGAAGTGGTACAGCTTGTTTGTTGTACAATGGACTACATGCAGCCCTGCTTACTGTAGCTTTGTTTGCATGCATGTTTGCTTGCAGTTACCCTGGAACACTGATCCCACCTGCAATGCAGATTTACAGAGCTTCTGTGGACTCCTAGTGACATCTGCATAGCTTACTATATGTATGTCCATGTCTCACTTGACAGAACGTCACTGTTTGTCCTGTTCACATGTACGTTGCCTGTGACACATTGCATATGACTTACCTGGCATTTGACCACGTGAGCAGTCATATATGCCAGTGCTAACTAATCACAGGCACTACACCCTCACATACTCACCTTCTGTACCTTGTTCCCCATTGGCCCTATGTGCTGTTAATCACCATGGCAATCACAATACTATGGTAGCATGTGCAAAGGTCACTTGTCAGTCACCTTTATGGTACAGTTGTGGAATATGTGGGTCATGTGGCAATGTCACAGCTACCACATGTACACAGTCAACCCTCTCCCCTACACATGGACGTCCAACACATGTATGAGATGAAACCACATAGCCAAACTGGGGGCTAAGCACTCTGAACCCAGTACTGGCATAACCTGTCAGGTGGCATGAAATACTACAGTGACTACAATACCAGTCTGATGTAGACCTACACTGACAGCAATCCAAACACATGAACACACTGGGCCATTCATGGATCCTCAGAATAGCATCCTGCCTGAGCAGCAGACACCTCTGCAGCTGGCACACAGGCATATGTTAAGCTGGAACACAGCACATGCAACACATAGCACACAAATCCTGTGTGCCAAACAGTCACAGCCTGTACAGCTAGACAACACACCTGCTAAAGTTGTGTTAGGTACCTTTATTGTCCGGTACAGTGAGGTCCCGCTCACCAGGCTGGACAAGGTAAAGGTCACAGTGATATGCCCGTGGGGCAGTATGGTCCACCACATAACACAAGCATACAGGTCAGTCAGAGGCATGGACACATATGACTCAGTTATTGTCCATGCCACTATGGCTGACCTGTGATGTACCTCCCTGGACTACATGATAGGGAACATAGAAGGGCTCTCTGAGCATGTGGTACAGGCTGGTATGACCCTGACCTTGGTTGGCATCATACCCTCACCAAGAATGCTGAAGTATTACTGAATGCTGATGAATTACTGTAGCTACAACACCCTAGCTGAAAGGTTCCTAGCATGTAGTCACTGCATTGCTATGGAACAACTTGTTTCCACTCCCACAACAGGTGAAAACATGCAGCACCTGTTCATCAACAACATGTAGACTATATGCCCCAGACCAGATGTGTATCCCTCACTGCTAGGATGATACCATATACAACTCACACTGTATATACACATACCACATGCAGCACCTGCACAGAAGACCACAGTCATAATGTTATCCAGTGCAAATACCATGTATTCACATGTGGCAGGTGTCAGACATTGGGAACTATTGAAGGTCACAGGTACATATGTGTATTTGGCACACACATACATCATCTGTGTCCATTGCCATTACTGGTTTAATCGATGTCATGCATTATTGTGAACAACAACCCACACACATGGGCATTCTGTGTGACAAAAACACACGTGGCATGTGTGGAATTCAAAGCCATAACTAACTGTGCTATGACAGTAGTGAGTGACGCAGTAGCAGAGCATGCTATTTGCATTACTGGGAGATTTGTCCTCTTCTGCTGTACTTGTAGGGTGCTGACATCATCTCTGTGTAGAGATTGGAGAGATTGGAATATGCACCAGCTGGTGTGTTGTACTGGTTGCCAAAAGGGTCAGTGGTTTCACACATGCAATTGCACACATCCTACTTCCATGACGCAGTAGCAGAGCATGCTATTTGCATTACTGGGAGATTTGTCCTCTTCTGCTGTACTTGTAGGGTGCTGACATCATCTCTGTGTAGAGATTGGAATATGCACCAGCTGGTGTGTTGTACTGGTTGCCAAAAGGGTCAGTGGTTTCACACATGCAATTGCACACATCCTACTTCCATGACGCAGTAGCAGAGCATGCTATTTGCATTACTGGGAGATTTGTCCTCTTCTGCTGTACTTGTAGGGTGCTGACATCATCTCTGTGTAGAGATTGGAATATGCACCAGCTGGTGTGTTGTACTGGTTGCCAAAAGGGTCAGTGGTTTCACACATGCAATTGCACACATCCTACTTCCATGACGCAGTAGCAGAGCATGCTATTTGCATTACTGGGAGATTTGTCCTCTTCTGCTGTACTTGTAGGGTGCTGACATCATCTCTGTGTAGAGATTGGAATATGCACCAGCTGGTGTGTTGTACTGGTTGCCAAAAGGGTCAGTGGTTTCACACATGCAATTGCACACATCCTACTTCCATGACGCAGTAGCAGAGCATGCTATTTGCATTACTGGGAGATTTGTCCTCTTCTGCTGTACTTGTAGGGTGCTGACATCATCTCTGTGTAGAGATTGGAATATGCACCAGCTGGTGTGTTGTACTGGTTGCCAAAAGGGTCAGTGGTTTCACACATGCAATTGCACACATCCTACTTCCATGACGCAGTAGCAGAGCATGCTATTTGCATTACTGGGAGATTTGTCCTCTTCTGCTGTACTTGTAGGGTGCTGACATCATCTCTGTGTAGAGATTGGAATATGCACCAGCTGGTGTGTTGTACTGGTTGCCAAAAGGGTCAGTGGTTTCACACATGCAATTGCACACATCCTACTTCCATGACGCAGTAGCAGAGCATGCTATTTGCATTACTGGGAGATTTGTCCTCTTCTGCTGTACTTGTAGGGTGCTGACATCATCTCTGTGTAGAGATTGGAATATGCACCAGCTGGTGTGTTGTACTGGTTGCCAAAAGGGTCAGTGGTTTCACACATGCAATTGCACACATCCTACTTCCATGACGCAGTAGCAGAGCATGCTATTTGCATTACTGGGAGATTTGTCCTCTTCTGCTGTACTTGTAGGGTGCTGACATCATCTCTGTGTAGAGATTGGAATATGCACCAGCTGGTGTGTTGTACTGGTTGCCAAAAGGGTCAGTGGTTTCACACATGCAATTGCACACATCCTACTTCCATGACGCAGTAGCAGAG
The DNA here is from genome assembly GCF_019279795.1 of Protopterus annectens. Classification (NCBI taxonomy): domain Eukaryota; kingdom Metazoa; phylum Chordata; order Ceratodontiformes; family Protopteridae; genus Protopterus; species Protopterus annectens. The sequence continues at coordinate 1,290,594,343 of NC_056744.1, read as the reverse complement.
CATGCTATTTGCATTACTGGGAGATTTGTCCTCTTCTGCTGTACTTGTAGGGTGCTGACATCATCTCTGTGTAGAGATTGGAATATGCACCAGCTGGTGTGTTGTACTGGTTGCCAAAAGGGTCAGTGGTTTCACACATGCAATTGTTTTACTTGGGGGGGTTTTTTAAAAATTGGAAAACCCCCCTTTTTTGGGGGGGGGGGGGGTTTTTTTAAATTTTTCCCCCCTTTTTCTTTGGAAAAATTTTTTTTTTAAAAAAAAATTTTTTTTTTTGGGGGGGGGGGTTTTAAATTTTTTAAAAAAACCCCCCCCGGGGGGCCCAAAGGGGGGAAATTTTTTTCCCTTTTTTTTGGGGTTTTTTTTTGGGGGGGGGAAAAAAAATTTTTTTTTTTTTTTTTTTTGGGGGCCCCCCCCCTTTTTTGGAAGGGGAAAACATTTTTTTTTTCCCTTTTAATTTTACCCCCAAAAAAAAAATTTTTAATTTTTTTTTCTGGGAAAAAAAAAATTTTTTTCCCCAAAAAACCCCCCCCTTTTTTTTTTAAAAAATTTTTAAAAAAGGGGGGGTTTTTTCCCGGAGGGGGCCCTTTTTGGTTTTGGGGGTTTTCCCCTGGTGTTTTTGGGGGGGAAAAATTTTTTTTTTTTTTTAATGGGAAAAAATTTTTTTTTAAAATTTTTTCCCTTTTTTGGGGGAAAAAACCTTTTTTTTAAAAAAAAGGGGTTTTTGTTTTACTTGGGGGGGGTTTTTTAAAAAAACCCCCCCCCCCAAAAAAAAAAATTTTTTTTGGGAAATTTTCCCTTTTTTCTTTTTGGGGCGAATTTTTGGTTTTGGGGGTTTTCCCCCTTTTTTTTTCCCAAAATTTTTTAAATTAATTCCCCCCTTTTTGGGGGGAAAAAAAAAATTTAAAACCCCCCCCCTTTTTGGGGGGGGGCCCCCCTTTTTTAAGGGGTTTTCCCCCCTTTTTTTTTAGGGGGCCCCAAAAAAAAAACCCCCCCTTTTTTTGGAAAAGGGGGGCCCCATTTTTTAAACCCCCCCCCAAAAAATGCTTTTCCCTTCCCGGGGGGGGGGGGGACCTTTCCGGGGGGTTTGGTTTTTGGGGGTTTTATTCCAAAAAACCCCCCCCAAAAAAAATTTTTTTTTTTTAAAAAATTTTCATTAAATTTTTTTTTTTCCCCTTTTTAAAAAGGGGGGGGGGAAAATTTTCCCCCTTTTTTTTTTTTGGGGGGGTTTTTTAAAAGGGGGGTTTTCCCCCCCCGGGGAGGGGGTTTTTCCTTTGGGGGGTTTTTTTTTTTTTGTTGGGGGAAAATTTGGGGGGGAAAAAAAACCCCTTTTTTCCGGGCCAAAAGGGGTTTTTTTTTCCAAAATTTTCCCCTTTCCTTTTGGGGGGGAAATTTTTTGGGGGGGTTTTTTTTTTTTGGTTCCAAAATTTTGGGGTTAAATGCAAGCCCTTTTTTTTCCAAAAGGGGTTTTTTTTTAATTGGAATTTTCCCCCCCCCAAAAAATGCTTTTCCCTTCCCGGGGGTTTTTTTTCCCCCGGGGGGTTTTTTTCCCGGGAAAAAAAACCCCCCCCTTTTTTTGCCAAAAGGGGGGTTTTTTTTTTTGGGGGTTTTTCCCCCTTTTCTTTAGGGGGGCCCCCTTTTAAAAAATTTCCCCTTTGGTTTTTTGGGGGGGGTTTTTTTCCCCGGGAAATTTAAACCCCCCTTTTTTTGGAAGGGGAAAACATTTTGGGTTTTTTCCCCTTTTTTTTTGGGGTTCAAATTTTTTGGTTTAAAACCCCTTTGGGGTTTTTTTTTTCCCCCTTTTTAAAAATTTTTTCCCCGGGTTTTTTTCCCCCCGGGGGGGGGCAAAAATTTTTTTCTTTTTCCCCCCCCCTTTTTTTTCCAAATTTTGGGAAATTTTTTAAAAAAGGGGTTTGTTTTTTTAAAGGGGGGGGTTTCCCCTTTTGAAATTAATTTAAAAAGGGGGGGTTTTTTTTTAAAAAAGGGTTTTTTTTTTTTGGGGGGGGCCCTCCTTTTTCTATTGGAAAACCCCTTTTTTTTTTGGGGGGGGGTTTTTTTTTTTTAAAAAATTTTCCCCTCCCCCCCCCCTTTTTTTTTTTTTTTTTTAAAATTTTTTTAAAAAACCCCCCCCTTCCTTTGGGAGGGGGTTTTTCCTTTGGGAAAATTTTTTTTTTTGGGGGGGGTTTTTTGGGGGGGGTTTTTTTTTTCCCCCCCCCTTTTTTTTTTTAAAAAAGGGGGTTTTTTTTGGGAAAATTTTTTTTTTAAATTTTCCCCTTTTTTTTAAGGGGTTCAAATTTTTTGGTTTAAAAATTTTTTTTTTTTTGGGGGGGTTTTTAAAAATTGGAAAACCCCCCTTTTTTTGCAAAACCTTTTTTGGGGGGGGTTTTCCCTTCCCCCCTTTTTTTTCAAATTTTTTGGTTTAAAAACCCCCTTTTTTTGTACTTGGGGGGGGTTTTTTAAAAATTGGAAAACCCCCCTTTGGGGGTTTTGGGAAAAATCCCTTTTAAAAAAGGGAACCCTTTTTTTTGGGAAAAAAATTTTTTTTTTGGGGGGCCCCCCTTTTTTTTTTTTAAATTCCCCTTTTTGGGTTTTTTTTGGGCCCCGGGGGGGGTTTTTTTTTTTCCCCCCCCTTTTTTTCCCCTGGGAAAAACCCAAAAAGCAACGGGTTTTTTCCCCCCTTTTTTTTTGCTGTTTTTTTTTTTGAAATTTGGGTTTTCCCCCTTGGGGGGGTTCCCAAAATTTTTTTTCCCCCCCCCCCCTTTTTTAAAAAGGGGATGCCCCTTTTGGGGGGCCCCCTTTTTTTTGAAGGGGGGGAAAACCCTTTTTGGGGGGGCCCCCACTTTTGGGGGGGGGGTTTTTTTTTTTTTTCCGGCCCTTTTTTAAAAAGGGGTTTTCCCTTCTGGGGTTTTTTTTCCCCCAATTTTGGGGGGAAAAAATTTTTTGGGGTTTTTTCCCCCCGGGGGGTTTTTTTTTTCCCCCCCCCCCCGGGAAAAATTTTAAAAAAACCCCCCTTTTTTAAAAAAAGCAACGGGTTTTTTCCCCCCTTTTTTTTTGCTGTTTTTTTTTTTTAAAAAAAAATTGGGGTTTTTTAAATTTTTTTTTAAAAACAAATTTTTAAAATTTTCCCCCCCTTTTTTTTATTTGGGGGTTTTTTTTTTTTTGGGGCCCCCCTTTGGGGGTTTAAAACCCCTTTTTGGGTTTTTTTTGGGGGGGTTTTCCCCCTTTTCCGCCCCCTTTTTTGGCCCCCCCCCCCCCCCCTTTTTAAAAGGGGGGTTTTTTTTTGGGGTTTTTTGGGGTTTTTAAATTTTTTAAAAAATTTTTAAAAAATTTTTTTAAGGGGGGGGGGGGGGGTTTTTTTTTTTTTTTTTTTTTTTCCCCCCCAAAAAAAAAATTTTTTTTTTTTTTTTGGGGTTTTCTCTCTTCTGCTGTACTTGTAGGGTGTTGAAATCATCTCTGTGTAGAGATTGGAATATGCACCAGCTGGTGTGTTGTACTGGTTGCCAAAAGGGTCAGTTTTCCCCCCCCCCCCTTTTTTAAAATAGCAGAGCAAATTTTTTTTTTTTTTCCTTTTGGGGTTTTTAAATTTTTTAAAAAATTTTTAAAATTTTTTTTGGGGGGGGGAAAGGGGGGGGGTTTTTTTTTCCCCCCCCCCCTTTTTTTTTTTAAAAACCCCCCCCTTTCCCCCAAAGGGGTTTTTAATTTGGGGGTTTTTTTTCTTCTGGTTTTGGGGTGGCCCTCCCGGGGGGAAAAAACCCCCCGGTGGGTTTTTTTTGGGAAAAAGGGGGGGGGGGCCCCCCCCCCCCTTCCCGGGGCAAAAATTTTTAAAAATTTTTTTTTAAAATTTTTTTAAAATTTTTTTTTTTCCCGGGGGGGGGGTTTTTTGGAAAAAATTTTTTGGGTTTTCCCCCAAAAAAACCCCCCCCCAACCCATTCCCCCTTTTTGGGGGTTTTTTTTTTTTTTCCTTTTGGGGTTTTTAAATTTTTTAAAAAATTTTTAAAATTTTTTTCCCCGGTTTTAAAGGGGGGGGTTTTTTTAAAATTTTCCCCCTTTTCCCCCCTTTTCCCCCCCCAACCCCAACCCTTTTTGGGGGTTTTTTTTTTTTTTCCCGGGGGGGCCCCCCGGGAAATTTGGTTTTAAAGGTTTTTACCGGTTTTTTTAAAAGGGCCCCCTTTTTCCCCCCGGGAAAACCCCCCCCGGGAAAGGGGAAAAATTTTTTTTTTTTGGGGCCCCAATTTTGGGGGGAAAAAATTTTTGGGGGGGGGAAAGGGGGGGTTTTAAAAAATTTTTTCACATCCAATTCCCCTTTTCCCCCCTTTCCCCAAAACCCCCCCCCGGGGGCCCTTTTTTTTTGGGGGGTTTTTTTTTTTTGGGGGGGCCCCCCGGGAAATTTGGTTTTAAAGGGTTTTTTTGGGGGGGGGAAAGGGGGGGGCCCCCGGGGTTTTTTTCCCCCAAAAAAAGGGTTTTTTTTGGGGGGGTTTTTCCCCCTTTTCTTTTGGGGGGGGGTTAATTTTTTGGGGGGAATTTTTGGTTTTTTGGGGGGGTTTTTCCCCCCCCCCTCCCCCCCCCCAAAAAAAACCCCCCTAAAAATTTTTAACGGGTTTTTTCCCCCCTTTTTTTTTTGGGGCCCCCCAAATTTTTTTTAAAAAAGGGGGTTTTTTTTTGGAAAGGGCCCCCAAACCCCCCCCCCCCGGGGGGGGGTTTTTTTTTGGGTTTTTTTTCCTTTGGGGGGGTTTTTTTAAATTTTTTGGGGGGTTTTTTTAAGGGGGGGGGGGGGGGAAAAAAAAAAAACCCCCAAACCCCATCCTACTTCCCCAAGCAATTTTTTGGGGGGGGGCGGGGTTTTTCCCCTTTTTGGGGGTCCCCCTTTTTTTTGTAGGGGGAAAACCCCCCTTTTTTTAATTTCCCCCCGGGGGGTTTTTTTTAAAAAAACCCCCTTTTTTAAAAAAGGGAAAAATTTTTCCGGGGTTTCCCCTTTTTTTTTTTGGGGGGTTTTTTTTGGGGGGGCCCCCTTTTTTTTGGGGGAAAAAGGGGGTTTTTTGTCCCCCCCCCCCCCAAAAAAAAAAATTTCCCCTTTTTTTGGGTTTTTTTTTTGGGGGCGAAATTTTTTTTTTGGGGGGTTTTTTTTTTTGGGGGGAAAATTTTTTTTAAATCCCCCCCAAAAAAAAACCCCCCCAAAAAAAACCCCCCCCACAACCCCCCACACAATTTTCCCCAAAACCCCCAAAAATTTTTCATTTGGGGAATTTTCCCCGGGGTTTCCTTTTGGGGGTTTTTCCCCGGGGTTTTTTTTAAAAATTTTTTGGGGGGCCCGTGGGGTTTTTTTTCCCCAAAAACCCTTTTTTTTCCCCCCCCCCCCTTTTTTAAAAGGGGGGGTTTTTTTTTGGTTAATTTTTTTTTTTAAAAAAAAAAAAACCCCTTTTTTTTGGGGGGCCCCCCGGGGGGGGAAAAAACCCCTTTTAAAAAAAACCCCCCCCCCCCAAACCCCCCCCCCCACACTTCAAACCCCCCTTTTTTAAAAAAAACCCTTTGGGGCCCCTTTTTTAAATTGGGGTTTTTTTTAAAAAAATTTGGGGGGCCCCCTTTTGGGGGGGTTTTTTTTTCCCGTATTTTTTCCCCCCAAAGGGTTTTTTTAAAAAACCCCCCCCCCCCAAAAACCCCCCCCCCAAAAATTAACCCAAAAACCCCCCAAAACCCGGGACCCCCCAACCCAAAATTTTTGGGGGCCCGCGGCCAAAAAATTTTTTTCATTTTAAAAAGGGGGTTTTGGGGTTTTTCCCCTTTTTAAATGCTATTTGCATTACTGGGAGATTTGTCCTCTTCTGCTGTACTTGTAGGGTGCTGACATCATCTCTGTGTAGAGATTGGAATATGCACCAGCTGGTGTGTTGTACTGGTTGCCAAAAGGGTCAGTGGTTTCACACATGCAATTGCACACATCCTACTCCCCCCCCCCCCACACACACACACACACACACACACACACACACACACACACACACACACGTAGGATTCAAACCCCTACCTAATTATATTAGGACATTCAAGACTGACGCATTAGCGGAGCGCGCTATTCGCATTACTGGGAGGTTTTTCTTCTCCTGCTATACTTATAGGGTGCTGACATCATCAGTGTTTAGAAAGGGGAATGTGCATCCTGTAGTGTGTTTTCCCAGTTGCCAAAAGGGACATTTACCTCACACAGAATTGCACACACACTGACCCCCCTTACCCAAACGCACACACTTGCCCCTTAAAGGATTCAAGTCCCTACTTAACTATGTTATGACACTCAAGACGGACGCATTAGCAGAGCGCGCTATTCACATTACTGGGAGGTTTTTCTTCTCCTGCTGTACTTATAGGGTGCTGACATCATCAGTGTTTAGAAAGGGGAATGTGCATCCTGTAGTGTGTTTTCCCAGTTGCCAAAAGGGATATTTCCCTCACACAGAATTGCACACACACTAACCCGTCTCATCCAAACACACACACTTGCCATTTGCAGGATTCAAACCCCTACCTAACTATGTTATGACACTCAAGACGGACGCATTAGCGGAGCGCGCTACTCACATTACTGAGAAGTTTCCATTCTCCTGCTATACTTATAGGGTGCTGACATCATCAGTGTTTAGAAAGGGTAATGTACATCCTGTAGTGTGTTCTCCTAGTTGCCAAAAGGGACATTTCTCTCACACAAAATTGCACACACACCAACCCCGCTCACCCACACTGAGCATTTGCAGGATTCAAACCCCTACCTAACGATATTATGACACTTGAGGGAGACACATTAGCAGAGCGCACTATCCAAATTACTAAGCATCTGCTCTGCACCTGCAGTATTTATAGGGTGCTGACATCATTATTTCTACAGAGGTATGTACATCTAGTACTACCTGTCAGGTGGGGGATAGCATATATATGCATTTGCAGCCACCTACTTCAGGGTCAGATATGCACATCAGTACTGGCAGGTTATGTTCTATACCATGCTTTGTGACCACAGGACCTGTAACACACAACACAACCAGTTTGGACCACCCCTCCCACATCCAGGACACACACTTTGCTTCCCTGGGAACAGTGCCAAGATATGAAGGTGTTCACAAACACCATTCCAGTTGTTAATGTTAGGTACAGGTATATTGTGTGTGGGAACTACTCAGGCCTCTACAACATTACCCTACAGCCACTACAATTTGTGAGTCCATGTGCTATAGCAGAACCACTCACCACAGCCACAAGGGGGAATACATATTGCACCTGACCATCTGCAACATGGGTACTCACTGTTCCACACCAGAGGTAGACCACCATTGTTGATATCTCACCATACCCACCTTTCCCTGGACATCCATATCCCATCCCCACCCCCAGGCAAGGTTGTCACTGCAAACAAAGTGTATTTATCAAAACCAGACTTTACACTTGTGAAGACTGGGGTGGAAGACTTCAAAGGACCCATGCTGGAGGAGTATACAGGCCACTCTGCATAATCCTTGACAATTGCATTCTATGAGCATGTGGAAGGTTTGCATTGATCATGCTATCCCAAATATACCCATGACTCTTCCACAACAGGACACCTGTCAGGTGTACACCAGCCATATATGAGCTGTCCAACAGACAGAGTGAGCTAATACATTGCAGAGCAGTAGCCCACAGAGGGAGGACATCTCTGAACAGTACTGGCATGACACTTCAATCCCTCATAATCATCACGACAAAGTGTTGACAGTGAAATTGTCCAGACACTGCAGATAAGGCTCCCCTCAGTCTGTTATTGACACCCACTTACTGTTAGGGGTCCTCACCAACCCTCTTCCAGCACACACCAACAACATGGATGTGGCTTATTAAATTTAACCCCTGGGACCTCCACTGTGTCCCTGCTTGACGGAGGCACAGCACACTAGCCTCACACTGTGCCTTATGTGACTTACTTTACAGTGGCATAGTAGCCTACTGTACTGGGGAGGAAGACACCAAGCACACTCTGGCTAAGCTTACATTCCCTAGGGCAAACAGCCTAGTGTTGACCTCTACACCCATATGTTTAATTGTCAGATGCACAATATTTGTTGCTGATAGACTGTTTGCAGGTCTTTATTGCCATAGCATTCCCTGTTTCTATGAACAACTTGTGTATCTGTGGAAGATGTTTGAATATGAGTGGGATCCACTATATCACTTATGTCTCTGTAGTCATTTAACTGTGTGCACTGGGCAGATTGCTGTAATGTGGTTGGTTCCTGGAATAACACGTACAAATACCAGATATGTGTGGCCAACTGCTAAACTGAGATTTGGCCTAAGTGTGTGAGCATGCCCAGTTCAGGCTGTCCATGGCATGTTGTCTGACATATGTCTCATTTATCAAAGTGTGCGAGCATGCCCAGTGTGAGCTTTCCATATGTTGAACTTTGCAGCCCACCACATTTGTGGATGAGTGTGAACTTCAACAATATCTCACGTTTATGGTTGTGTGTTGTGTGTCATGTTGTGTACTTACTGTCCAACTGCTTTGTGACTGAACACAACAGGGATTATACTGTGCCTGCAGGGTTTGCATGGGATACTTTGCATACAGTTGTCAACATCCTTTCATACTGACCTAACACTGTAGTACCGTATAGTGTACTGGTTCAGTACTTTCACTGTGGTGGACAGTATCCTGGGCTTTAGTCCTATCACTGCTTTACATTTTCATAGTGAGCACAACAGACTGGTTAGGGGCCAGTTGTGCACATCTGACCATGTTGCATTATGTTCAGATATGAACTACTTAAACCAGGCTTGTCCAACATTGGTAGTGTATTCCACAACATAGGTGTACATTGGCAAACACTAGCGATGTGCCCTAGGCCATTTCTAATGTTAGTCGGAGAGTGTGTTTGTCCTTCGACACACATTGTAACTGGAGTTTGCCATGACATATGTCATGGTTAATATACTGTGCCTCCATCTACCTGTGACATAACAGTGATACCCAGGGTAAACCTACCATCCACTCATCAAGATTCCTCTTGAGGAGAGTCGATGAGTGACTCTCTGGCTAACCTGTACTGAGAGTTTACTCAAGAGTGGGGGTGGCTTCTGTGTTATGGATCATTCAGTACAGCTTGTCCTATGTATGTCAGTACTGGGGTTCAGGTCTCTCATGTGCATAGCTCACTGCCATTCAGATTGTACAAGGTGCAGCATGTTCATTGATTCCAGCTTAGACATGGCTTTATACATCAGGCACAGCTTGCCTCTGGGTGGGCAGTATGGCAGTGTGTGGAGCTGCAGTTTGTTTAATCAGGCAACACATGGCATCTGTTCAAGCATTTTGATACTACTGGTGAGGTACTTTTGGGGTCTTTCAAGTTGATGGAGGTGTCTGCTGAGGTACATCCCACAGGGGCTATTGTAGTCAATTGTAACACTGATGAAGGATGACTGCAGAGCCACAATGACCTCCCCTGATCTAGATCTGACAACCTTCATGATTAGGTGGGTATGTGGTATGTTTCTGTAACCACTACAGCCACATGCTTGTCCAATGCAGGATATCTATCAACTTGTGTCCCCAGGTGTCTTATTACATGTTAAGTACTTAATGGGTTAACACCTATGTGGTAATTGGAGGGCACTTTCTATATATCCACAGGGGTTGACTATAAACTTTTCTGCAATTAACTTGCTAACATGGCTATGGCACCAGTTGTCTGTTTCTATGTGGCCCTTTTGTGGGATGCTTGTGTCAGCTGGAGGGTCAGATATGGTGGCCAGTTTGTAGTCCTCTGCAAACTTATTCAGACACAGTCCTTCCATGTTGGTCTGTACCTATGGGACATATATACCAAACGAGGGAGGTCCCAGGACCAAGCCTTGTGGGATGCCATTTATATCTGGTTTGTAGTCTGACATGGCTGCAGCATTTCTGACCATGTCAGTTCTGTCCTTGGTCTGGTTTGCAACCCCTCTACTGACATAGGGGTTTATATTTAAGCTGGTGAGCTTATCTATAATGAACATGTGGGGTATTGTATGGAAGCCTTTGCAAGGTCCAGCTATGCTGTGTAGACCACATTCCCCTCATCAATGACCTTAATGACTGTTTCAAATTAGTCACACATGTTTAAGGGGCAGGATCTGCACTTAAGAAAGCCACACTGGGTAGGGTCTAGTGTCAGTAGGTCCCCAATATCTTTATGTCTGCGGTACATGCTGATCCTTTCCATAGCTTTGCAGACCAAGCTTGTCAGGATTCTGGGGTGGTAGTTTGCAGTATCCATTCAGGCAACACCTTTGTTGAGAAGGACCACTGTTGTTGTACACTGCTCTTTGCGTACATATCCTGTGGTAAGGCTGACATTGAGCAGTAGTGTTATTTGGCATTCCATTCTTCTTGGAGTCCATGTTGGACTCAGCCCAGGACACCATCTCATACCATTGATGCTGTGTGTTTTGCTTTGTAGATGCTGGCTGTTACCTCAGCATCTGCAATGTGAGGGGGCCAGCACTCTGCTGGGATAGATATTTTGCATTTTGGGGGTTGCACTGCACCTGTCAGGTTGGATGTTGGCAATATGTGTGTGTGTTTGGTATGTTGTTTGTAATATTTGAGTGATTCAGAGCATATCTGTGAATTCCCAACAAGGTTCCTACCATCAGTTAAGAAAGCCTTGTGATTATCCTTAGTGTCCTGTACAATTTGTATCTTCATAGGTTCATAGGTTCATACTAGGCTATCCGCCCTAGGGCATTTATAAGCCTAGCCAGAGTGTGTGTGTGGCTTTTGCCACCCCTTGCTATGTGAATATTATGGCCATTTATAATTTGCTTTACTGTGCCTCTGTCTGGACGTGACACAGTGAAGATCCCGAGTGTACATCAATGATCATCCATCGACTTGGCAAGATTCCTGTTGAAGAGAGTCAGTGAGGGACTCTGCCTAACATGGTGTGGGATTCTGTTCCAGGGTGTAGGGAGCCTCTGGGTTATGTATCTGTCCCTCCAGCACATCCTATTTCATTATTTATTTTTTATTTATTTATTTTTTATTTTACATTTGTTGACCGGGCTAGTCTAACTGGATACATTTCCATTTTCAGTAGAGGCCCGGGGAGAAAAGCTCCAGACAAACATTATACACAATAAAGATTAATATTGGAATTACATTAGCAATTGTAAACATTGAAAGCAAATCAGAGTATGGAGGGAAAAAAAAATAAATTGATCAAAACAAAAGAAAAAGAATAATAATAAAGTGTTTTTTTTTTTTTTTTTTTTGAGGATGAAACTACTCTTAGTAAGATTAAGGGTAGTTAGTTAAAAAATGTATAATATACTTGTAAACATTAAAATTATATGCAAACCTTTGTAAACAGGAGAGAAATAGGAAGGTTGAAGAGGAAGTAGGTAGAAGAAAGGAAAAGTCAGAGAGCAATAAGAAAGGAGATCAGTAATCTACATTAGTGGGGTAAAGGGTGAAAGTGGACCCTAGGGAGTAGGAAGATAGAAGTGAAAGAGGAAGCAATTTGTCAGGGTTTGTGCAGGGGCACATCCAGTGAGATTTTAGGTGAAGTTTGAGTCTTAGTTTAAAGAGAGAAAGGGATGGTATTTGAGTTAGATCTGTTGGTAGGAGGTTCCAGCGTTTGCCAACAGTGTTTGAGAAAATGCTGTCACCTGACAAGTTATTAGACTTCGTAGTACAAACAAGTAATCTAGTAGAGGAACAAAGTGAAGTTAGATTTGTGTATGGGGTGATAAGGTTAGTGAGAATAGGAGTATTTTTAGGTTGATAAAAGATTTTGTGAGCAATGATGAGTTGGGAAAATGTTAGTAAGTTAGGTAATTCAAGCCAGTTGAGTTGCTTAAGATTAAGACAATGGTGTGTCTTGTATGGGTTGCTGGTAGCAAACCTGGCGATATTGTTATGGGCATGAGAAATTTTTTGGAGGTTAGTTCTTTTTAGATTAGTATAAATAGATGAAGCATAGAGAAGCGTAGAGATTAAGTGAGAGTGGGCAATGGTGGTTCTGAGATTGACATCTCTCACTCTCACAGCTCCGATGGATTTGAGTTTTCTGGGGTGGAGCATGCCCATTACTCTTGTGTTGGACATGGCCTTGTACAACAGGCATACAACGCCTCTGTGTAGGCAGTATGTGACTGCATTCAGCTGGGGTGTCTACAGCCAGGCAGCATATGACATATAATTCAGACCCTTTATCCTGTTGGTGAGGTACCTTTGAGGTTTTTCTAACTGCTGCAGGTGTCGGGTAAGGTACATCCCAAATGAGGCATTGTACTAGATTATGGGTCTGATAAGAGAACAGTATAGGGGGACAATGACCTCTGTTGATGTAGATGTGACTCCTTTCATGATACGGTGTCCAATATAGAAAGTCTTCCTAGCCATGTTGGCAATGTGAGTGTCACATAACAGGTTACTGTCCACTTGTGTCCCTAGGTCCCTGATTACTCCTTCCATACATAATGGATTACCACCTATGTGGTAATTTGTGAGTACCTTGTTTGGTATTTGGTGAGACATTCATGCTGTCCAGTGTCTTCAGGATGGCTGGGTGGGGTTCCTGTGTGTGAGAGTGTGGTCTGTAGCATGCTACAGACTGTACAGCAGTTTTGCCTATGGTTAGTTGCACATGGGTAGTCTCCGATGCTTCATGCATTGTCAGTTACCTGGACATGTGGGTGTCTGTGCTGAATATGGATACTCCCCCTCCTTTTATGTTTTGGTCCAGGTTTTGGGGCCATAACGCATGATATGAGGTATAACCTGGTAGTGCTGGTGTGCTGTCAGGAGCCTTGCTGCAGGTTTCTGTCACTGCACGGACATCAATGTTCTCTATACTGGGGAGGGCCTCGGGAGCATGCATATTGAAGTTTACACGTCTGGCATTGGTCAGCATTACCCTTATGGTTCTTTCCACTTATGTTTTCTAGGGAGGTGGGTTAGTCTTTTCAGCCTTGCCTACGAAAGGATCTATGGAGGTGGCAAGAGCCTTATCCAATATCCAGACGCCCAGGGGTAACAGGTGCAAGCCATCCCTGGAACAGCAGCATGGCTTGTCAAGCATGACATCCCAAGCAGACAGACATTGGATCCCCTTGGAATGACACCAGTAATTGTGCCACTTGTTAAAGCTGATCATTCTGTGTTTGTACTGTGGCATCATTCTTGGTGAGGGTAGGATGCTGCACACAGTCAGTGTCATACCGGCCTGGACTACATAATCGGAGAGCTCATCTATGTCTCTTTTCATGTAGTCCGGGGAGGTACATCTCAGGTCATTCATGCCAGCATGGACAATGACTGCATCATATTTCTACTTGCTTTGGGGTGACCTGCGTACTTCTGTTATGTAGCGTATTGTAGCAGCCTACAGGCAGCTTACTGTACCCTTTCCCTTGTTCAGTCTGGTGAGTGGGACAGCAGTGTGTCTGACTATTGAGTCACCTATTACAACTGTATCAGGCATGTTGTTTCTCCTTCTGGCCTGTGACAGTTTGGCACACCAGCTTTGTGTACTATGTGTTGCATGTGCTATGTTTAGAGGTAGTGGTTGCTTGGGTGTCTGCTTTGGAGGCCTCTGTTGATGTGGTGTGTTTGTAATTAGGGCCTCCGGGAATGTTTTTCTGTGTTTATGTCTTTGGTTTGCAGTTGTGATAGGTCTATTTGAGACTGGGTTTGTGGTGTGTGTGGTTACCTTCTCCTCCTGACTAGTTTTGACAGTACTGAGTTGAGAGAGCTCAGCCTCCAGTTTGGATAAATGGTTGCATCTCTCACATATATTTGTATTTCTTGGGGGGAGGTGAGGGTTGTCTGTGTACTTGGGGCAGGTGTAACATTGCCTCAAGATTCACAGATTCAATTTGTTGTAGCTGGCCTTAGTGGATTGTATGTGTGGACATATTTTATTGCCATACTACTGATCAGTGATTACTTCCCTTTTTATGTTTGCTCTATCATGTAGTAGCTTCCTCATTCTCTTGCATGGTTTGGAAATGGCTGGAGTCCACCATGCCAAATGCCTGCATGTATGGCATTGTGTCTTGGTTTTATTTGGGATTGCATAATCCAAGCATTCCTGGCAGTGTTCATGGAATGCCTGTATAACAGGTTCTGAGGTGTGGCCCATATTTTGCACCTGCACAGGGCCTTTAATAGATTCCACATCAGTTTGGAGGAGTGCAACTTTTGCTTTACACATGTTTTTCACTGTGGTTTTCTGGCCAGGGACTGTGGACAGGATGTGTATATCCGGTGTGATTACTCTATGGTCTGGTCTTACCAGTGAGGGATACACTTCTCATCTTGCTATCCAGTACCCATGTTGCTGATTATCACATCCAGTATGCTTACCCCTCTTGTGGGAGTGGTACGTTGTTCCTGGGCATTTTGGCTTATGGATTCTAGGAACTTTTGTCCTGGGCATTTTGGTTTATCGATTCTAGGAACTTTTGTCCTACAGTGTTGGAGCTAGTATAATGCTCCCAATCTATGTTTGGGTATTTTCAGTCACCCAATATAAAGTGGTTTGGAGGGCTTGATATATTCATGTATTCCAACATAGGCCAAGTGCAGTTCCTGGTGTTAGGATGGTAGTCTGTAGCAGGCTATAAACTGGGAGGCAGTTTTAGCCACTGTTACTTGACCATGGCTAGTCCATGCTGCTTCTTGTTGTGGTACCAACATGGGGGTGTGGTTATCCTTGACAATTATTGCTAGTCACCCTCCTTTTGTATCTTGTTCCATGTTTTGGGGCTGTACAGCACAGTATGAGGTGTAACCTGGTAGTGTTAGGGTGCTGTTGTGAGCCTTGACCCAGTTTTCTGTTACAGGACAGATATCAACATTCTCCATACTGGGGGAGTTTAGACTGCATGCATCTTGCTGTTTAGAATTCTGGCATTGGGTAGCATTACATCTAGATTCTTATCCCTTATGATACCTATGGAGGTGGGTTTGTGTTTTGAGCCTTACCTATTCAAGGCACGCTGTGGGTAACAACAGCCTTTGCCAGTATCCATAAGGCCTGGACTGATAGGTGCATGCCACCCCTAGCAGGTGGAGCATCATGTCATGCTCAGCATGTCATTTCAGGCTGGCACACATTGGATCCCCTTTGACTAACTGCAATACTTCAGCCAATTATTGCAATTGATCATCTCATCGTCATATTGTGGCATCATGTTTGGTGAGGGTAGGATGTTAGTCAGGGTCATCAAGTTTGCATATACTACATGGTGTTACATTGCTTAACACATGGCATTCATGCCTCAGGTGGTGCTGCAGGGATGCCTCTGTCGGATGCACATACTACACAACCTGTACATGTTTGAGAGCAGGTTATGTTATTTTAGGCATCCCTGTTATTATATGAGTAAGTCAGAGAGGGGTATCATTCCCAGGGTTCCTGCTGAGCCAGTGTATGTGCTATGCGTTGCCTCTTTGCCAAGGCCAGGGCATACTGGGCATGTCTCCTTCTGCCTACTGGGGTAGGCTCAGGTTGTTCCTCCTCTGAGTCACGCTCTGCCTGTGATGGCCTTGGCAATGGTTGGGGGCTGTTTGGCCCGGCCCTATACTGGTCCTGCTGCAGCTGTTTTCGCAAGATCATATTATGTAGCATAGCACATACCATGACAATTTGGGTACATGTAGTTGGTGAGTACTGCAAGGCTCCACCAGATGTGTTCAGACAGCCCAAACACACTCTCTATTACATTGCGTGTTTGTGCGTGTGCCTCATTATGGCATTCCTGTTCAGGTGTGTGTGCGTTTCTGATGGGTGTCATCAGCCACAGCTCCAGTGCATAACCTGCATCCCCCACTAGGTGTCCATGTGGGATGTCCCCATTGGCAAATGTCTGGTACAGCTGCATCAAATGCCAGATATGGGAATCATGGTAGCTCCCAGGGCAGCCAGCACACACATTCATTATTATGCTCTGGGCATCACACACGACCTGGCAGTTGATGGAGGGGAAGTCCTTGTGGTTAATGTAGGCCCTACCCCGCTCACCGGCTGGTGCTTTGATGCGTATGTGCGTGTAGTCTATTGCACTCACTACCTTAGGTTATTCCGCTATTTGCTGGAAGAGATGCATATTGCTGGCCAATACCTCACGGGCATTGGGGAAATATACATGATCACCAACATGTGCTGACATGGCATCCAGGAACTGGTGCAGTACCCTGGAGGCTGATGCCTGTGATATCCCCATCATATCACCAGTTGGTCTCTGGAAGGTACCTGTTGCTAGTATTCTTAGGCCAACACATACCTTGGTTTCCACTGGTATGAGCTCCCCTCTGTTGGTTCTGTGTGTGAGGCGTGGCTTGCACAGCTCAACAATTTGCTGCAGGAGGTCTCTGTCCACTCTATAGCGCTCCACTATCTCCAGCTCATGTAACCCATGGTAGGTGACCCTGGGCCTGTACACTCTTCTCCGCCTCCTCACTGTGGGTTGTCTGGCACCATTTGCATTGTCACCACCCTCAGCAAGTCGCCTATGTATCCTTATGACAGCTATGGCAGCCCCTAGCATTTCTGCTCTGAGTTCAGCTTTTTCAGTTTTCACTTCTAATAGCTTACTCCTGTCTTGCAGTGTCTCTTGAGAGAAACATCCTGCACTGCTGTTTGCAGAGTTTTAAGTGCTTGGCTGGGCTACTATTCTGCCTGTGTAATTGCCTGCTTCTAATTGTTTTCACCTGCTAGCTCCAGCAGTATTCCCTGCTAGCTTCCTACTAATTCAGTTGCTTCCTGTATCCTTTCTGTTTCCTCAGGGGGGAGCAACGCGCATACCAGCAGAAACACGCTCACAGTGGCTTACACGCACGCACACATGCTTACACGGTTTAGATTCTTCGTATTCGGGTTAAAATGCGCGCACACCAGCGCAAACAGTCCTACAAGTCTGCCAACAGGCTCCCATATGCTCAGTCTGCCTTACACACGCACACACTGCCCTACTCGTGCCTCATGGCGCGCACACGTGCGCATGCACGCCCAGCAAGAAACTTTGGTGTAAGCAACAGTGTACACCTTCCATTTCTTGACTTTCCCATGCTTA
Source organism: Protopterus annectens (assembly GCF_019279795.1). Taxonomy (NCBI): domain Eukaryota; kingdom Metazoa; phylum Chordata; order Ceratodontiformes; family Protopteridae; genus Protopterus; species Protopterus annectens. The sequence goes on along the minus strand of NC_056744.1, from coordinate 1,290,577,257 downwards.
TCTTGTGGCACTCCTATTCCCATGATATGTGTCTGACATCTGTCATGTAACACTGACCTCCAATGAACTGCATTTCTTTCTGCCATTCCCCCCTGTGATGTCACCTATCTCCTACTCTGTTCCTCCCCCTTATGTAACTCTTACACTACTCAGAATGTGCTCATTTGCTATGTGACAGTGGGATTCAGTATCCTAACACTCATTTACATCAGATTGCCTACTAATGCTTAGTTACATGTCTTAGACTCAGCTTCCCCCCTTAGCAACCACTAAACGGTTGCCATGTTGTTTTTGGTCTGCTGGTCCCTGCATTGTAAATCCATGTATTGCATAAAACCCACATTTGTGGGTTTATAACCTTCATTTTTATGTTTTATATAGCACAGCCCGTTTAATTAATTATTTATTTCTCAATTTTGCATCAGGGTACCTTGCCAATGGCCACATATTTGGCCATTGGCATGCTGCCTGACACATATGCACCCTTTATTTGGAGCTGACATGGCTCCATTGTGTTTTTTGCAGAAACGTACTCAGTTGTCAACTGAGTACATTTCTGCAGCTAAAACGGCTCTTACACGGGCTGGTTTGGGCTTTGTGGATCGCTAATCTACCTCATTTGCATGCCTTTCGGCTGCAAGTGAGGTGATTAGCTTATCCACGCCCACTCCGTGTAAGAGATGTTTTAGCTGGTCTCTTACACGGAATTTCGGGCTGTTCCTGGATCACGAGGGCTGCATGGAGTCTTACACTACTCTTAGACTCCGTGCAAGCCTTCGTGAATCCTGCCCTAACTATCCATTCATATTCCTTGGTGTCTACAATGTTATTATGGTCACCACGCCTAATATCTGAGTAGACTATGGACATAACTGTAAAATCAAATGCTGAACCACAAAGGTCGGTCTAGCTCCCTGTGCTGATGGATGATTTCTTTTTCTTTTTTTTGGCAGTAGTGTATTAAAAAATAATTATGTATCAATAAAAATAAGCAACAAAAATAGAGATATGGAGGGGGTGAGACAAAAAAGAGTGAATTAGATCAATGGCATGCCACATTAGTTTTTTTTTTTAATTTCAATAAATAAAGCAGTATGAGAAACAAATATGTACACCTTTCCCACATCCAGATATGAGGAGAAGGCATTAATCTGTCATAAAAGTCAATCAATCATAATGGTATGATATAACAAATAGAATCATATATTTGTATATGCCATACGAGATATATTATTTCAAAGTTAATGACTGCATCTGCAAATATCATATTGTTAATGTCATTCATCATTGCATTTTATACCTTATAAATATTATCCTGTAAAAAAATCTAATGTATTTTTCCAGGTATTAAACCCACACACACAGTTATGCTGATGTACTCATTACCTAAGCAATCACCAAGAGCTATTGGAGCAGGCATGTATTTTTGATATAAACGTTAATGGATGCCTGCCAAAGATTATATAGAATAATGGAGTGAATCTGCCTTGCATTCAGACTTGATGCATATTTAGCCCATGCATCTCTGTGGTGTGGTAGTCTCTCCTGATAGACCTCCTGGTTTAATGCTATCTCTTCTGCTGCTGTACAATAGTGAAAAGAAAAACATCTGAAAGCATAATGAGTAACTGTATTGGCTGGCTAATTAATGGCATATCATATGCAGATATAGGCTACTTATACTTATACAACTGAGGGGTGCTTCAATTCTTAAATTTATCCTCCCATAGGCTCAGGATGTCCCACTTGCACTTCTTCATATCACTGTAGGAGTGGGATTGCTCCCCTGTGTGGGGGATGCCAGTGTCACTAGACACAGCACTGGCCAAACTATTGCAAGCCTCAGTCTTATACTGAGACCTGGTATAACCCCCCTAGTGCAGCCTCCAGCCTTACTGCTTCACAACGAGTGCCACAAGAATCCTGGTCTCCTAAACACCCCACTTTTGTGCTCTGAATGAAACACCATCCCAACCTTCACCAGCAATGTCTGCAGAAATGAGGCTAGAAATATGTGTTAGAATTGGTGCCCAATTCAGATCTTGCATGTAGCAGTTTGTGTGTAAAGACACACAGCCTTGCCAGCTGTATTTACATGACTGAACGCACAGCAATGGCTTGGCAGGTGCATTGGCAATGATTACTTCAAAAAGCACAGAAGGTGTAAACTACGACAGTGAGATTTGGCCATGTGAGATACTCAAGCTGTTGACATATATTCTAGTGTTAAACACTGAAATGCTTTATGGTGCATGTTATAATCCTGACTGGTTGGAGGACAAATGGTATAACTTGTAACATGGGTGGTATAGTGGTGCAGTGGTTAATGTTATCATCTGACAGCAAGAGCCTCTCTGGTTTTATTCTTGGCTGGGGTGCCTTCTGGGCAGTGTCTGCATATACTACCTGTGTTTGTGTGGGTTTCTTTCGGGTGCTCTGGTTTCCTCCCACATTCCAAAGACATGCCTTTGGATTGTTTCTCCCTGGGCCTCCGCTGAAAATAGGCTCTGTCCTAGTTGAACTTTGCCAGTTAACAAATGTTAAATTAAATAAATAATATTGGTCTCTTGGGACTTACACTCTAGTAAGATTCGATAGTCACCTAGGAATTGATCCCATGAGGAAAAAAAATGTTAGAAGTGTCACAGGAGAACTTACTTTTTAACCTAGTAATTAGTGGTACAATTATTTAAGAATGAATGGAGATACACATAAGACATGCCTGCATGTCTGTATGTCCATGACTTAACTTAGTCATGGGACTACATTTCTAGTTGAAAGGTAGACTCTGTGTTTTTAAATACATTTCAGATGCATGCAGTTGCATGACCTGAGTAATACAGGGTAGGTTATGCTACATACATATGTTGCATGACATACTGTTCTAAACACATACAGACACTTATGATGTGTGATAACTCCTAATAATTATAACAAAAATATTGTGCACATCATACCTTCGCAAGTGCATTCTAAATTAAATATCATCATATTTAACATAATTTACACACATTATATTGGGCTTCTATAGCAAGCATTAGTGATACATTTGTTTAAATAAACATAGTAATGATACTGATTTGCATGTATCGTTACATTCCTATTCAAAATGTTGTGACAAATGACATTCTGACTGCCTCTGTAAAAGCATCTCTGAAATGGATTGAAACCCTTCATCCCCTGTTATTTTTCAATAAACAAAGTTAATCCAAACCTTGTGTTACAGAGAAACTTATCTGCAAAGCATTTTCATCACTGAGCACTGTCCAGGGTGCCAAGGGCAACATTCTGGTGCCAGGCTTGTTTACTGCACAGAAGATAGCCCAAATAAATTTTTTCACTTTTTTCCTTCAGCCATGAACAGAGTATGAGCACTGCCAAATGGAGCTGAAATGCAAATGCCATTAAAAATAACCTTGTATTGCAAATTATATAATAATCCTATGTAGGAGGGCCAGTCTGAAGGAGATTGGAGGCTGTAAAGTAGTGACAGGGGAAAGTGTAGTTAAGCAGCATAGAATGGTGGTCTGGTGGTAAGATGACATTGGTGATCAAGAAGAGGAGGAGAAGTCTGAAAGCAGTGCCAAGGATTAAATGGTGGAAGTTAAAAAAGGGTGATTGTGAGGTGGAGTTCAGAGAAGAGTTAAGACAGGCACTGGGAGACAGTGAAGAGTTACTGAATAGCTGGGTAACTACAGCAGAGATAGTAAGGGAGACTGCTGGAAAGGTGCTTGGTGTGATATCTAGACAGAGGAAGGAGGACAAGGAGACCTGGTGGTGGAATGAGGAAGTACAGGAGTGTATACAGAGGAAGAGGCTGGCGAAGAATAAGTGGGATTGTCAAAGAGATGAAGAAAGTAGACATGAGTATAAGGAGGTGAGACGCATGGCAAAGAGAGAGGTAACGAAGGCTAAGGATAAGGCATATGGAGAGTTGTGTGAGAGATTGGACACTAAAGAGGGAGAAAAGGACCTGCACTGATTGGCTAGACAGAGGGTCAGAGCTGGGAAAGATGTGCAGTAGGTAAGGGTGATAAAGGATAGTGAGGGAAACGTACTCACAAGTGAGGAGAGTGTGTTGAGTAGATGGAAAGAGTACTTTGAAGGGCTGATGAATGAAGAGAATGAGAGAGAAAGAAGGTTGGATGATGTGGGGATAGTGAATCAGAAAGTAAAACAGATTAGCAAGGAGGAAGTAAGGACAGCTATGAAGAGGATGAAGAATGGAAAGGCTGTTGGCCCAGATGACATACCAGTGGAAGCATGGAGGAGCTTAGGTGAAATGGCAATGGAATTTTTAACCAGATTGTTTAATGAAATTTTGGAAAGTCAGAGGATGCCAGAGGAGTGGAGAAAAGGTATTCTGGTACCTATCTTTAAGAATAAGGATGATGTGCAGAGCTGCAGTAACTAAAGAGGGATACAATTGATCAGTCACAGCTTGAAGTTATGGGAAAGAGTAGTGGAAGCTAGGTTAAGAAGGGAGGTGATGATTAGTGATCAGCAGTATGGTTTCATGCCATGAAAGAGCACTACAGATGCAATATTTGCTCTGAGAGTGTTGGAGAAATACAGAGAAGGTCAGAAGGATTTGCATTGTGTCTTTGTGGACTTAGAGAAAGCATATGACAGGGTGCCTAGAGAGGAGTTGTGGTATTGTATGAGGAAATCGGGAGTGGCAGAGAAGTATGTAAAAGTGGTACAGGATATGTACAAGGGTAGTGTGACATTGGTGAGGACTGCGGTGAGAGTGACAGATACGTTTAAGGTGGAGGTGGGATTACATCAAGGATCAGCTCTGAGCCCTTTCTTATTTGCAGTGGTGATGGACAGGTTGACAGATGAGATCAGACAGGAGGCCCCATGGAATATGATGTTTGCAGATGACATTGTGATATGTAGTGAAAGTAGGGACCAGGATGAGGAGACCCGGAGAGGTGGAGATATGCTTTAGAGAGGAGAGGAATGAAGGTCAGCAGGGCTAAAACAGAGTATATTTGTGTAAATGTGAGGGAGGGTAGAGGAATGGTGAGGATGCAGGGAGTACAGTTGGTAAAGGTGGATGAGTTTAAGTACTTGGGATCAACCGTTCAGAGTAATAGTGAGTGTGGAAGAGAGGTGAAGAAGAGAGTACAGGCAGGGTGGAATGGGTGGAGTGATTTGTGACAGACGAGTACCAGTAAGAGTGAAAGGGAAGGTCTACAATAGGGGAGTGAGACCAGCTATGTTATATGGGTTGGAGACGGTGGCATTGATGAAAAGGCGGGTGTCAGCGCTGGATTTGGCATAGTTAAAGATGTTAAGATTTTCACTGGGTGTGACTAGGATGTACAGGATTAGGAATCAGCATATTAGAGGGTCAGATCAGGTTGAACAGTTTGGAGACAAAGCAAGAGAGGTGAGATTGCGTTGGTTTGGACATGTGCTGAGGAGGAATGCTGGGTATATTGGGAAAAGGATGCTAATGATGGAGCTGCCAGGGAAGAGGAGAAGAGGAAGGTCTAAGATAATGGTCTAAGGAAGTGGTGAGAGAGGACATGCAGGCGGTTGGTGTGAAAGAGCATGATGCAGAGGACAGGAAGAAATGTAAACAGAAGATCTGCTGTGCTGACCCCTAATGGAAACAGCTGAAAGAAGATGATGATGACTCAGTATTAAAAAATGTGCACACTGATTGGTCATCTCAACCAGTATGCCCAGTGTAAATCTAGCATACATCAACAGAAAAATGTCAAGTTGCTAAAGTATCATACATTGGCCAGACTTTTCTATAGTTACATGATATGAAGCACAGACCAAATGCAAGAAAAATCAGGTATGTTCTTCAAAACTAAAGAAACAGAAACATACCTGATTTTCCTTGTATTTCTGCACACATGATCATACCTCTGAACTATCCAGATTTTCAGAGAATGTCCATATTTTTTTTTACTAAAAGATAAAAAGGCATATATTACAACACATTTGTAGCATCAATTCACAGGGAATATAGATAAGAATTTTATCATTTATCACAGACTTTAGCCTGTTCATTTTGTATACAACATTGGGTGTCAATATTTATTCTGAATCCAGTCATAAAAAATCTGTAAATTGGATTTGAACCTTGCATTATGTGGTCTGTTTCTCTAAGCTCACTTTCCTTACACCCTGTGTCACATAGTTAACTAATAGATGGAATTTATTCACTGACTATCCAGAGTGCTGACTGCCACCCACCAGCACCACAGAAGGTGACCCAAATTAACATTTTCATTTTTTTCCTTAGTAAACTCTTGTTCACTAATAGGAATCACTGCCAGTCAAAAGTGTGCAATGCCAAATGTCACACAAAGGATGAAGGAAGAAAAAAATAGGAAAATATTTAAATAAACATTATGAAAAAGTAGTTAAATGTACATTTCTGATGTTTCCCTAACTTTGTTGTCTTGCAATAGGAATGTATTGTCCTTATGTTCACAAAAAAAAAAATTCTATCTGGATTTGAACCCTATGACACCAGGCATTCGCAACACGTGCTTCACATTATTACCAATATTTGTCACAGACACAAACATATACAGTAAAGAACAAAAAGGAGGTTATATATACTTAACACGTGATATAGTATCAATTGACTTTACAGGTGCAACAGAACCAAGTTCTGAAAGTTTTCCTTTGTAATTTGCCCTTAGATACATGGATGACTGAGATGTTGGCAACAATTAATCTAATCTTTCCTCACACAACATAGAATTAAAATTTGCAACATTGCAACTCTTTTCGTCACTTTATTTTTTGAGTATCAATTCCTTTTCTATGATTCTCTATCAAGACTGCTACATGATTTCCATTGCTTTTGATATCTATTTCAATGAGCACTGTACTTCCTTAGAATTACAGACAAATTTTACTCAGAGACACTGTGGTCATAAACAATTAATACAAATGTTAGAGATGTTGCTCTCAAAAAAGGCAGTCAGTGTGCTCACAGACTTTCTTGTAAGTCTCTTCTCCCTGACACACACTCGGTAAGTATACATCAAAGAGGACTTTCTGTGAAATCCTGATTGTTCTTGCAGTCAGACTAATCACTCACACTTGCAAGCCCTTAGCAGGTAACCCTTCTTAATGCTCATTCTTGCACTGCTAGGGTATGTGTTGTGTAGGTCAGACCATTTTACTGCTTTGCACTTAGTGCAGATTGTGGAATTCATGAATATTAATAAGTTCACACCTCACTTGTATATTCACAGTGCTCAGAGAGCTGGATCTGTGCTATATACAGGTAATTGTGTATGTAAGGAACTTGTATCATAGTAGGGGAGACTGTTTGGATCCAGATGGCTCAATACTGATATTAGCTTTAAAACTTTTTTAAAGAATTGCTGCAAAGGTGTATTGCTTTTTTTTTTCTTTTTCTTTTTTTTTTTTTTTTACAAACTGATGTATTTTAACCTTACTGATGGATTGTATTTCACAACTTTTTGCATTTTCTCACTAGCCGAGTTATTTCTTGACCATTAAAATTGTTTGTAAAGAATGTTACCTGACATTTAATGGACATTTTTATCTGGGAAGCTGACCAGTTATTGCAAAAGAGAGTTGCATTACTTATTAGCAAGGTCAGAGTTTTTTATTTATTAGACATAAAAATTTGTTAAGCTTGTGATGTATACCTGGCTGTCCTCCACACAAGTGGACATCCCACAAAAGTTTTACCCATTTATCCTTGAAAGGTATACACTATTTTTGTTAATGCTGCAATGTAATACAGAGTCACCCACATGTTGTCCTCTTGACACACTTTTAGTAAATGTTTTTCATTTTCATTCTTTGTTTGCCAGGTGAGAGGGGAATCTGTGTTAAATTCTGAGTGCTCCTATAGTACTTTACTTTTTCATTTATTTGGGCATGATGGATGCATTCATAAATATTTGTTTTGGTAACAACTTTTTTTTAGATTCTTATATATTTTTATCCTTTTATGTTTCTTCTCATACAGAGCTATAGTGCCCAAGACATTTGCACACTGTAAACTGCCATACAGTGACTTTGAGAATGAAATTATCATTCAAGCACTGTGTCGCCATGGGTTAAGAGAGAGGCAGAGCTGACAAGTCCTCCTGCGACCTTATCAGGGAGCAGGTGGTCAGTTAATTAAATCTGGTACAATATCATGGACATACATATTCAAATGTAAGACACAGACCAGCAATATAATGATACAGGTGAGATGAAAGGCAATAGTAATTGCCTGGCAATGCATTTCTGTGGGTGGTGGTCCTCCTTATCTAACAACAACTGATTGAAAAAGAGGAGTTCTTGTCAGCTGTCAGAGATCCAGACAGCTCAGCACAGGGTTCATATAGAATCACTGATGTTTGAGCTGATATGGAAGAAACCCAAGTGTCTCTACTGAAGGACTTTCAGGTGTGCAATATAATTAAATAATTCTCATTGTGTATGTATATATATATATATATATATATATATATATATATATATATATATATATATATATATATATATATATATATATATATATATATATATATATATATATATATATATGTGTATGTGTGTACATGTGTGTGTCATATGTTATATGTGAATAGATAGACTGATATAGAGCTGGTAAGAAAGGTGGAATAAAACAGACAATGAGAGAGAGAGAGAGAGAAAAGGAGAGAGAGTCAACTGAACAGTAAAACTTTGTATGACATGCGCCTTATTCTGCAGCTGTCATGGGGATTTTTTTTTTCTTTCTTATGTTATTTGCATTGTGTCACTTATCATCCATGTTTCAACTCCCTTTCTTACATATAGCCACATCTGGTTCTCCATTTGCATGACCACCTACACACAATAAGCACACCTTTTATATTCTTATTAATGTACATTTGGTAGATGTATGTCTACCTGAAGGTCATTTTTTCATTGCATTAGAATCTCTTATTTTTTAATATAGGTTTCATATAACATAGGTTTGATCAGTTTGTATTCTGTTTCTCTCTTTGTTGTCATAGGTGATCCTGCCAGTGTCACTGTGGAACTCCTACAACCTGATGTCAGAGCATCGGTAACTTCTGATGACAATGGCACTAATGAAGAGGCATAGTTTGGGGGTGCAAATGGAAAGTCTGACACTAAGGTTGTGCCTCCAACATCTCCTGCCCATATTTCATACACAGTCAGCATGTGAACACATACCAATGACACAGAGATTTCAGGCATAGGACAGGTTGAGGGTGACACAGATGATCAGGGTAGTGTGCTTACTTCAGTTGCAGAACTGGTTGATTCTTCCTGTAGCCATTGTAAGAGAGAAGTACCACACATTTGGGTTGGTAGAGTTGCTCGGAGGATGTCTGCTATCCACCCTACTCCTGATATTGGTATGTCAGTAGGTGCCACACAATATATATGTAGGGCTGTCATGGAAGCACAGACATGTTCCACCAGAGTCTCAGAAGAGATAGTGTGAGTACTACGTTCTGCTGTGTTGGACTGCCTGAACTGTGTGGGTGACTCCTCAAATAGGAAGAATGACACACTGGATTGGGCATTGTCTGTAATGGAATGTCTGCTGGGGGAGGATCAGCATCCATGTGGTCAGAGAGCTACTACATCATCTATTGTTAGCTGACATGGCCATGCAAGATCCCACTCCCATAGAGGCACTCCCTCCACTACTCCATCAGGGATTGCGGTGTCCACACCCAGACATGCTAGGAGACTTGGTCATGGACCAAGATGTAGTCATGATGAGAGCTCAAACAGCAGACATCACTCACATTCTGGTAGCACCTGACTTCTTTCCAGGGACATGGAACTAGCAGTACAACTCCTGGCAGAGGTAGTTCTTGTGGTCGGGGGTGATGATGCTGAACTGACTAGTCTATCATGCATGGCTCACACCTGCCTGAGATGCCAGGACATAGTGCTAGAACAGTGCTTGTTTTCATGCAGACACATTCAACAAAAGCTTTCCCATCGCACCACACACACACACACACACACACACACACACACACACACACACACACACACACACACACACACACACACACATGCGCGCGCATTATCTATCATTGTTGAATGATATATATTTCTTGCTACTGGTCCTGATAATCGGTTACTTAATACATTTTTTTTTTTTACCCACAGACACCCACTTCTTTGGTATCAGGTTTACCTTCCTGTGCCCTTCCTTTTGCAAGTGATCATGACTGTGCCCTGCCCTTTGCATATTTCTTTGTAATTTTGGGTTGCATATATGTCTGATGCACAGAGCAGATAGCTAATGCCTGCTTACTCAGAACCTTGCTTTAATGTAAAAGTATTGCAGAATAAATGTTTTTATTGATTGTTCTTACTAAGTTGTGAATGACTGGTTATGTAACTCTTGATTCTCATTGTATTTCTGTTAGTATTTTTAGTAATGCAGTTAAAGTAGTTATTTAAATATTGTGTATAGCTATAGTTGTGTAAATGTCGCTACCATTAGCCTGCTCACTTTTTTGTATATACAGTGGTCAACTGAAATGCTTAATGGACACTACTGGTCAAAATCCATAGTTGTATATTGCAAACATCCATTATAATCTATTACTGACATTGTATACCTGGGAGATGTTCCAGTTTAGGGACACGTGTATATATATATATATATATATATATATATATATATATATATATATATATATATATATATATATATTATATAACTCTTTTTTCCATACAGATTCCAAACTTACCTTGTTAATATTGCAGCTACAAGATGTATCCTTGGGTGTTGTCTCTGATGTTAATAGAACATAACCATTACATGGTCAAATAAAAGTTGTATAGTTTTGCAGTTTTAATATCTATATGTGCTCAGTCTCTTAGATTTTCACTTAGGTAGTCAGGGTGTGTGTGTGTGTGTGTGTGTGTGTGTGTGTGTGTGTGTGTGTGTGGTACCCATTGCTTCTTAGCAAGAGCTATAGCACATTGTGAATGCCTACATCTGCCAGCAGCATCTGCTGCTAGTGGTTCTCCCTCAGACTTCTCATCGGTATTAGAAGGAGTTGGCTGGCCTAGCCTGTGATCCTGGAAATTGTGGTCCTGTCCCTAGTTGTCCTTGTTGAAGTTCTTTCCTGAGAATTGTATTGTGCAACATGGTACAGACTGTGAGTATTTGGGCAGATGCCCTTGTGAAAAGGCATCCCTAGCAAACCTTGTGTACAACTCACAGGTGTGCCATATGAGTGAGTCGTGCAAACTGCCTGGGTTACCTGCACACACATTGAAGATCATCCCTTGAGCATTATAGACAACCTGACACAGTGGTATCCTTTCCTGTTAATGTACCTCATTCCCTGTTTGTCAGGTGGGGTTTTTATTTCAATGTGTGTGCAATCTTTGGCCCCCAAAAGGTCAAGGAAGTATACTATTGCATGAAATTCCTGCATGGTTCTTGCGCTCTGAGATGTGTGTTAAAAGATATGTTCCCTTGCATGTCGTACCATTGCATTTAGAAACTGATGTAATATTCTAGAAGATGAGGCCTGTGCACCCCTAATATAGCACACATAGGGCTCTAGAAAGAACCTGTAGCTAGTATATATAAAGCTATACATAGCTTTGTTTGCACTGGGATGGGTTCTCCATGATTTCACTGGGTCCTCAGATGAGGGTGGCAGAGGCTGCATATTTCCTCAAGTGTTTCGATGTCCATCTGGTATCACTCTACAATTTCTTTGTCATGCAGTCCACGGTAAGTCAAACAAGGTCTAAACACTGTTCTTCTTCTTGGCCGATGTCTGGAATTAGCACCTTGAATTAAAGCCTGTTGCACGTACAGGTTATTGATGACAGCAGCAACCTCTAACTTTTTTTTTCTTCTAGGTGTTATTGTGTCTATATTCCATTGAATTTCAGGCAAATGGCTACACTGAGTTTACACAATTACTTTATAGGTTCCTGAATAGCTCTACCATCTTGGTAATTAGCATGTAGTTTAGCTTCTTAAGCTTCCATTTGCATATTTTGCCATTTATGCTTGCTTTGAGGCTCTACGCTAAGTGTACAGTCATGTAATGAGTACAAAATAGAGTACTATTGAAGGCATTCATGAATCTGTTCCATTGGCAACATTAACAATAGTATGGGTTTTATTCTTGGTGTAATTATTTAGCTTATAAAAAAATTTCAATTTAATTTAGTTTGAGTGTTGTGAGTCCTATGATATAAATTTATTTTAAATAAAAAAGATAGGTTAAGCATTATTACAACTTTTATTGATCAAAAATTGCAAGGTTTTCCACATTCAGGAAAAAGATACAATTGACCTAAATGAATACAGCAATTTAATTTGATATTACATGAACCTTTGTGAAATTGTGATATATAAAACAAATATTATAGTTTCACAATGGACTTTTATAATTAATTTGTTTTTTCCTAACTCATATGATTAAGATAAATTACACATTTTGAAATGCCCCACCAACACATTTTGAAATCCCCCACCAAAAATACTTATTCTGTTCTTAGGAGGGCTTTTGTATGTGTAAATGTATCCATAGGACCTTTTACACTCCAAATAACTTGGCTAAAATGTTTAATAAAGATCAAAATAACTGCAGGTGGTATAATAAAGAATTTTGGTCACCTGTTTCAGGAATGTGCTTACAAAATGCATTTGGAAAGGTATTCAAGCATTTATGCAGGCTTTTGCTAAACAAATAATATTTTTTGTCTCAGTTCCAGAATACACTAAGAATGCGAAATTAACCTTCTTGTAGTGCATTTTAGCCATCCATCCATCTATCTATCCATCCATCCATCCATCCATCCATCCATCCATCCATCCATCCATCCATAACTCCTTTTCCCATTTTTGCTCATGGGATCAGGGTGTCACTTCCACAGTCACAATCATCTGGATCCAAGGTTTACACAAGGGGATTATCACAATCAAGAAGGTGGTTTCCCCAGGTTGAGGCTCTTCCATTGCATTTTAGCCATATCAAGAAAATGTTTAACTAGAAATATAGATTATATTAACTTGTTATTGTATGTTTGGGGTGTAGAAATCAGTACATTAAAATTAAGATCTAGATGAGATATTGTAAATTATTAATATTGAATGGAATTTGGTAAGCTATTTGGAAAATAGAACACAACCCAGGTAGAAGTTAAAAATTCAGAATTGTATGAAAGGAATTTTCATATCTTCATTTTATTGACATAATTATTTGTAGTTTAGATATAAAATATTTAGTAATGCTGAATATGTTTGTTTATGTATAAAGTTTTGTATTATATTTTATTTATTCTTTGTTGGTCATGTTAGTTCTATTAGGCTAGTGGCCTCTTTTGAGGGGAGATCCAAGGTGGTATTCATATTATTAGCATTATCATACTAAAAAAGTGCATGTAAGGCTGCACAATGGCATTTAATATGCATAAACCATTTCCCTGACTCCTCCATGTCTGTGTAATTTGGCACAGGGTTATGGCACTTTGCATCCAGAACAGCAAATACATCTGATGTATTAAACTCAAGATACATTTGTGTCATTGTTCAGAATATAGATCTACATGTCTTTAAATGGATGCTGAGTTTGAATTTAAGCTCTAGAACAAACATGAAGGAACCTAGCACAAATATGTAAGCCTTTAGGTGACATTATTCCACATTATGAAATCTTAAATTTATTAAAAATCCTGCTATAGTACTTCTATTCAATTTTATGGCAGGTTTTGCAAATATATCACTTTATTTATGTATATATGTTCTTCTGTATCAAATTAACATCCTTAATAAAATATATAAAATACATATGAATTAAAAGCAACTAGTAGTAGTGATACCAAACCCATTTTGGGTAGGAAAGACATTTTCAGGCAAGGTCAACAGCTCGTGGGTCTGGCAACAGGAATAAAAAAAGGAGAGGCCATTCTAAATTTCTGTCTGGCAAATGGCTTGATGGTGGGCAATACATGGTTCAGTAAGACTGGTATTCACAAGATCACATGCAAGAGTGGCAAACATGCAACTCAGGCAGACTTCTTTGAAGTTTGGCACCTATGTCTCTAATGGACACAGGTACCTATAAAAGGTTCATCTCCCAGGCCCATGCCTTACACTTATCAAGGGTATCAAAACTTGTCAGAGATTTGGGATGCATGGCTAGGCTTAAAAATGCCCTTGTGGTCATTAGCCTAGTAAACACCTATGAACCTATGAACTTATGAAGGGGCACTGGAGTAGAATCAGCAATTGCAAAGTTATTCACAGTGAAACAGTTGGCCCACAGCATAAACCACTGGTTGCCACAATCAGCTGAAGCAGTGGTCAGAGAAGGGTCTAAGGTCAACAGAGACTGGGCTGAAGACCTGGAAGTTGGCTGCAGTGAAAGCACAAGAGTGCAAGGAAATACCCCAAAGGGTCTAGTACCTCAGGAATAGCAGGAAATAGGAGGAGTTGAAGAAAAAGGGCAGCACCTCAAAACAGCATGTGTGAGGAAAGCAGACAAGGTAGGGGGCCAAGCCAGGTATGGAACTAAGTTGCATAATGAAATCTGGTGGTGGAATCCATGAAGTCATTAAAAGAAAGATGAAGTGCAAGAAAAAGTGGAGATAGAAAAGATTTACCAAGCAAAAAGCAAAAGAGCTAACAAAAAGGCTAAGAGAGGAGTTGCAATAGCAAAGAACAAGGCATCAGCAGAATTCTGCCAGCATCTGGAAAGTGTCTCGGCAGATGGCACAGAGAAACTCTACCAAGTTGTAAGGTAAATACAGAAAGATAAAGACAATAGTCAGGTACCCTTCATAAGGGATGCCAGTAATAACCTGCTCACCAGCCCACAGAAAATTAATGACAAATGGAAGGAGTGCTTCCAGCAGCTTCTGAATGAAGCCACCTACAATTAGATGATGCTATTCAGTACTTCAATGAAACCTTCCTTACAATTCTTAATAATCTAGCCCCTACCAGAAAATTTCATACTAGAACCAAACCCCTCCCATGGCTATCCAAAGACACAAAACTACTAATGAAACGTAGAGACAAAGCCTGGTCAAATTATCATATATCCAAAGACAAAGCTGGCCTCCTTAACTATCAACAACTAAGAAACGTAACAAAAAATAAAAAGAGACAAACATACTTCCTATCCTGTCAGTAAAAAAGCTAAAACAACCCACAAAAATTCTGACTTTCCATCAACCAGCTCCTAAACCCTGGACATACCTCTACTCTCCAACCAGCTACCTGAAATGACTCAGTCCCTATCTCTACTAATTTTAACACCCATTTCATCAACGCCATCAACCCCCCTTCTAAACAACCAACCTACCAAGCCACTTACTGTCCCCACCCCAGCCATAGACAATCATAGCTCCTTCTCCTTCTCTCCCATATAAACTAAGTTCGTAAAAACCCTCTTGTCCAAACTCAAACCATGCTGCATAGCTGCAGACAACCTCCCTAATGAATTTCTAAAACTTGCAGCCCCTTCAATTGCTTATTCAATTTCTATCCTGAACTATACCTCTACAAAAGAACATTATGTCTCACTCATATGGCAAATACCTCATATTATACCTCTCCACAAAGGTGGCACCTCCAAAGAACTAACCAACTATCGTCCCATAGCCATACCCCACCCCCTCAAAAATTTTAGAAAAATGCATCCACAAGCAGCTCATATCTTATTTCCTTAACAATAACCTCCTTGCCAGCTCTTAGCATGGTTTCAGACCAAAGCACAGTACCAGTACTGCCCTCCTAACCTTTACTAACACCATCTACCATCTCATGAATGAAGGCCAGCATGTCTCTTCCATATTTCCCGATATGTCTAAAGCCTTTCACACTGTATCCCACCAGCTTCTACTAAATAAACAATTTTCCTATGGCCTTAGTTTACCCTCACTAACTTTGTTCCACAGCTATTTCTCCAACCATCAACAAGCTACAATGTGAGAAAATTGTCTTTCTCCCCTACTCCCCATCTCCATGGGTGCACCCCAAGGCTCTATCCTCGGTCCACTTCTCTTGATCATATTCACAAACAACCTCAGTACAGCAACCAAACATGCCTCCATAGTACAGTATGCAGATGATGCTACCCTTATCTGCTCTGCCCCCTCACCCCAAGACAGCTCCAGCTAAAAATGCAATCCTCTTTTCAGGATATTGAAACCTACTTCTCCCAACAACTCATTTTTAAATCCCAACAAAACAAAATCATAGTTTTTAGTACCAAAAAAAAAAAAAGACTTCCCAGCTCCCACTATCAATCACCTCTGAAAATGGTATCAAAATTACCCCCACTAACCACAAAAAACATTTAGGTGTCACCATAGATGACAACCTTAAATTTAACATACAAATTGCCCAAACTCTCAAAAAAGTCCATATCAAACTAGGTTCCCTATACAGAGACAAACCATTCCTAACTACTAATGCCAGGCTAGCCACTGCTTGCACACACTTTTTATCTACCCATCTTTACAGCTCTCTCATATTTACTAACCCATGAAAATCTGACCTCAACAATCTAGAAACATGTTACCATAAAATTGCTAAATTTGCCACTAATCACCCACACAGATCCTGCCACTGCTCAGCTCTTTCAAAATTAAACTGGCTGGAGCTCCCCAACCATCTATCTCTCAATCAGCTATCCTTAGCCCACAAAATAATCTACCACCCCAACAACTGCCCTGCCAACTCCTCTTTAGTTCAACCTAATACTAATAGCAGATCCCGCAGATCTTCCAACAAACTCCTACTAAAAGTATCCATCTCCCACAGCCAACATGGTGACTCCCTCTATTCACACAAAATCGCCAAACTTTGGAACACCCTTCCAGACACAGTAACAAAAAATCCAGTACATAACCAGTTCAAATCACTCCTAAAGGAACACCTAACCAGTCACTGGCTGTGCTCCTGCCTCTCCCCAACTTAATCTACTTCCTCACCTTTAGTTACCTTTCTCACCAGACCGGCTAACATCCCTTTTGTAAAGTTTAACTTATTTGCTATCTACTGTTACTCTTGTACAGTCCTACTGATTGTATTATATTTGCTGCCATTGTGTTGTTTCTGCAACAGTAATTTTACAGTTCTACCAATTGTATTATATTTACTGCTACTTGTTTGTGTTCTACTACTGTGGAGTCTTCTCCCTGGATCTCCACTAGTAATAAGTACCTGGCTTTGTACTGTTTCTAGATGTTGTAAATAAGTCTGTTATACTAATGTTTTACTGTTACTATGTTTTATTTATTGTTTTATACTACTGTGGAGCTTTTCTCCCCGGGTCTCCTCTGAAAACGGGCCTCTGGCCCAGTCGGACATACCTGGTCAACAAATGTAATAAATAAAAAAGAAAGAAAGAAAGAAAATCCCACAGACACTGTACTGTCTGAGACACAGCCAAGATAAAAGAAGAGGATGAACCCAACCAAGAAGAAGTAAAGAACAACACTAAGGAAAATATTTTGGGGAAGGCAGGAGGTTCAGATGATGTCACAGTAGATATGATCAAGATGTTGGGTTAGATAGGGGAGAAATGGCTTCTGAGGGTACTCATAGCAGTATGGAGAGGAAGCAGTATCCTAGATAACTGGACAATAAGTATACTAGTGCCAGTGTACAACAACAAAAGGGAAATCCACAACTGCAAGCAGTACAGTGGTATCAGACTCCTGTTACATTGCAAGAAAGTTCTGGACAGAATGAGTGATAAATGAATAAGAAGAGTAGTAGAAAGTATGAGAGATGAGCATTTTGGATTCAGATCAGGATGCAGCACAACTGACCTGATGTTTGCACTGAGACAGATAGTTGAAAAGAGGCTAGAGATGAGGAAAGAGTCCAAGTGGACATTCCTAATTTTGGAGAAAACATATGACAAAGTTCAAAGAAAGCTGATTTAGGCAGTCCTGCAGTTGTTCAAAGTCCCAGAAACATTATTAGTATTAGTGTAGGCTTTGTGCAAGGGCCCAGTGATTTAAGCAAGAACAGTATTTGGTCTCACAGAAGGATTCCCAACACCCACCTGGAATTACTGAGAAAATTGCAAAAGTTGAATTTAAAACTGAGTTTTGATTACATGAGGTTACTGATTAATTTCTTCTTACCCATGGAAGAAGCACTACTCAGGGAAGTTAAAGAAGTACAAAATAATTTATATGAGCAGTTTTCTGCAGAGATGGTTCATGATAGTCTTGATACATTATAGGGCAATACTGCTGCCTTTGAGAAGAGGCTGCAAGCTGCAAAGTGGAAGAAGCTCCAACTTGATGTGACTGACTTTAAGAAGAGAGCGGTTTTTGCCTTGCCCAAATTAGGAAGCCTGAAACAATGGTCAATGGAGGGGCAGCTAACCATGAATATGCTGCCCCAAATGGAGAACAGGTGAGTGTGAATGGGAGAGTTTCTGTTCTTGAATCTACACTGACTGTACAGGTAGAAGATACCTTACTAAATGGAGGGGAAGCACCAAGGGCCATAGCTGACGCTACGACTTTGGTTTCTTTCCCTTTTCCATTACCAGAGTCCCTTCCTATATCAATGGACCATCTCAAAAGCAAGTCCAGGAGCAGGGTGAGAAGGGGTCATGTTCAGCAGCCCTATATATCGAGGGAGAGAGGGTCGAGTATGCAAACCAGGAACAGGCTGTAAATGACCTAGTAGTGAATTTATCATCACATATTTTGATGGCTGCACAGAGGGATTTATTGAATAAGGGACTGTCGTTTGTAGCAGCTAAATGAGCAACCATGTCTTATTGCATTTAAGGATGTTTGCAAGGAATGTTACCTTGGCTGTGATCTTTCCACAGCAATCACAACAGGTGAATGTGTTTAAGAAACCTAGCACATTCATACCGAAGTTACACCCTAACCTTGAAACATTTTTGAATGTATGTGAACAAGACGTAAGGCAAACTTTCATAAATAAACGTAGTTCTCACTTTTTTAATTTGAGCTTGGAGCAAAGTAATGCCCTAGAAGAGTTGAAGGACTTACCTACTGTAGAAATACAGCCTGCAGACAAAGGGGGAGGTGTGGTCTTACTTGACAGAGATGTCTATGTTAATGAAATGTACAGTTTATTGCAGGATGACACTACTTATTTGCTGATCACTAGACAACAGGTTACAGGAATTACTGAGAAAGTAGCCTTTTTGATTTTTGATCTTCTCATGACAGGAATGATATCAGAGGACCTTTATAAGTACTATACTGTTGAGCATCCTGTTATACCAATAATTCATGGGTTACTGAAAGTACATAAGGATCCTGTCCGACCACCAGTGCGCCCCATTGTATCTAGTAAAGGTTGGCCAACAGAATCCCTTTCTATATTTATAGACAAGATACTCAGTACAGTTTTGAATGGTGTGGAAACAGATACAAAATCATTATTGTAGAGTTTACACCATAGAGATTCTGGGTTTACTAAAGTTCCTGACTTTTATTCTGTGACAATGGATGTGGCATCTTTATTTACGGTTATCCCCAATGCTTGGGGGGGTAGAAAATGTGAGGACTTTCTTGACTGGGAAAGATGAATTTTCTCATGACAAGATTGGACTTATCTGTACTCTTTTGGAAATTGTTTTAGAAAATAATGCGTTTGTTTTTGATGAGAGTTTTTTTCTGCTGAAGGTTGGCGTGGCAATGGGCACAGCATGTGCTAATAGCTACGCCAACCTAGCACTGGCACTATGGGAAGTAAGTACAGCATTAACTGGTAATGTGTTCCATCATCATATTTTGTACTACAAAAGATTTGTGGATGATATTCTTTTATTATGGGATGACTCCCTTGAATTGCTAGCAAAATTTGTTATGTTTTTACATTCTACCACTGACTTCCTTAGATTCACATACACAGCTTCTGACAAAGAGATTGCATTTTAGACGTATCCATCAGTAAATCAGTGCTAGGGTGTGTTAAGACCACGGCTTTTAAAAAGGCCACTAGGAAGAATGCATTACTGTATAAGAAGAGCATGCATCCTCGGCACATACCATGGAATTTGCTGAGGAGTCAGTTCTTAAGAACTATGAGGCTTTGTAATGATGACAGGCTCCTGCAGAAGGAGTTTGAGAGTTTGAGATCTGACTTCCTAGCAAGAAGCTATGTACAGGATGAGGTAGATAGCTGTATAGCCCAAGTCTGGCAAGAAAGGAAAGGCAAGGGGCAAGCTTATTACACCCAACAGCTATATGAGGGAGTGGCACCCTCTATATCTGCTTCACAACATACAGTGAGGGTTCCACTCACATTTTCAAGTGGTGTAAATACTTTCTGTGATATAGTGAAGAAACATTGGGGGATTCTAACTGTCTCTGAAGAATTGAGTGGAGTTGTATCAGAAGTTCCACAGTTTTCTTTTAGAAACAACCCCAATCTGTAGAGATAATTATGCTATAGAAAGGGAGCATTAGGAGGGTTTCTGCAGTCCCAGCGACAAGGCACTTATCCCTGTCAAAGGTGTAGTGCATGTAGTTTTATACAACCTAGCATGGTTTTTATAAATCCCCCCTTAGGTTTTTCTGTTGAGTGTATGTTTTATGTAGATTGTTCTACAAAGAATTGAGTCTACTTGCCATTCTGCACCCTCTGTTATGCTTTTTACATAGGGAAACCAATTGTCCCTTTAAGGAATGGATTTTGGAACACTTGAGAGACATTAGGAATGGGAGGCAGGAAAATGCATTAACACACCATGCGGTGACTGAAGGGAACTTCCATAAGTTTAAGTTTCTGACACTGGAGATAGTTGGAACTGATATTAGGGGTGGGAATCTTAAGAACAAGGCAGAATCAAGGGAAGCCTGGATTTTATCACTCCAAGCAGATAAGTTTCCAGAACTAAATGAGGTTGTTTCCCTGAAGCCTATGTTGAAGGCAGTCCCACTCCCACATTAAAATGTGTGTGTGTGTGTGTGTGTGTGTGTGTGTGTGTTTGTGTGTGTGTGTGTGTGTGTGTGTGTGTGTGTATATATGTATATATATATATATATATTTATATATATATATATATATATTTTTTTTATTTAATTATATGAATGTTTCAAAGTTTTGTACTTTGGTGTTTTGTAAGTATATTGCTATTATCTGATGTATTTTTTTATTGTTTTTAATTTTTTTTTAACATGCTTCTGGCAACACAGTTCTATTGCTATATAGATATTTTTTCTTTTAATATGACTGTCTGATGAAGCGATCTATTGTATCATGAAAGTAGAAGAAATTATTCCTGGCACAGACCCACAGCAGAGGGACAAATCCACAAAAAAGTCCAAACCAATTGTAGAAACAACTTTTATTAACAAAGCGCTTTTGCAATCTCAACAGATTGCTTCTTCAGACCATATTCCAAAAGCAATCAACAACACATTTAAATACTTCATTACATATTAAACTACCAATCAAGTGTTGCTATGGCTACAAATATGAACCAGTCATTTGCTGAGACTTACTAAAGACCAATTTAACATTCCAAGTTATACAAATAACATAAAAATATAAGAATATATATATATATATATATATATATATATATATATATATATATATATATATAAATAATAAAAACACACAATAAAAATGTTCAATATAAAGTATAAATCAATTTACACTATTATTTCTTAAGTTTTCTATCCTTTAATACAGGTTTGAGTGAAACATAATCATTCAGACCTGGCCTTTTATGGGCTGATAGTAGCAAAATCCATCTAAGTTCTTTATTTTCTGTTTTGTTTACCAAATCACGGTTCCTAATTCCCTCTTTGGCTATATCTATAACCAAAAACTTAAACCAATGACTTTCTCCCTGCTACAACATATGTTTAGCAGTTGTACTATACTGTAGCCCTTTCTGAGCACAATAATAGTGATCTCTAATACGTTCTTTAAGACATCTATTGGTCTTTCCTATATAGAACACTGAGCATGTCACACAATGAGCCAAATACACTAAATTTTTAGACTCACAATTAGCTGCCATATTAAATGTATACTACTTCCTGGTACCTGGGTGGATGAAAATATTGCTGGTATCTATAAACTTACAAAAAGCATGTATTTTACATTGTGTGGTACCATATCCATCAGGTGAGACCTTAGTTATGGGACTATTACAAGAATAGCATACAACTTGTTTTAAAGATTTCTTATTTTTATCAGTGAATCTGGGTACAGTCCCTACCAATGTAGCAATATGCTCATCGTTGCTAAGGATGTGCTAGTTGTTTTTAACTATCTCTCTAACTCTAGTGTCAGTAGTATGGGGCATACAAAAAGAAATACACTCACTATTCTTAGACCTATTATTTGATACATTATAATTTGGTGTAGAAAAATATAGCTTATCCTTTCCTTTCCTACTTACCCTAGCTGTATTACAAGTACCATTAACTTCAGCTTTCGTGTAGCCTCTTTGTAAAAGCTTACTGCTTACACATGCAAGATTATCTTCAAAATCTTGCTCTTTAGCATGCAGCCTGGAACTCCTTAATGTTTGGCTTTTCACTATATTGTGGAAAATATGAGTGGATGCATACTAGTATGATGCAAGAAACTATTACAACAGCAATCTTTTCTATATCTCTTAGTGTATAAACTATTGTTCTCATCTCTCAGAATAGTTACATCTAAAAATCAATACCTAACTGAGAACTTTTCATAATGAATTTTAAAAATTCACTTCTAGTATTCAAATACACAACAAATAAATTGAGTTTGAACTGTCACCTTTCAATAAAATAAATAAGCCGTCAACAAAACAATGATAAAAACAGTTTCTTTGAAGCCAATGTTTCCTACTACATGTGTGTATTCCCATTCTGCCATGACCAAATTGGCATAGCTATTGGCACAGGAAGTGTCCATAACAACGCACATGGTCTGCAGAAAAAAATTTTCATCAAATGCAAAAATATTAAACTCCAGTACTAACTCTATTAAAAAACAAATCAAATCTATTTTCTCCAAAGAAAAAGAATTGTTCCTAATGAGAAAGTTTCATACATATTCTATCCCTAGCTCATTGGGAATTACAGTGAAAAGGGATGTGACATCTAAGGTAATCAAATATTCATTCCCTGTCAACAAATTATCGGACTGAAATTTATACAAATCCGTAAGGAAATGCTCTGTATCCCATAGAACTATATCATAGCTATCCAATAATGGTTTCAGTTGTTTCTCTAAATATAGAGATATTGGCTTTGTTATCCATCCTGCCCCTGCCATTATAGGTTTAAAAGGGGGGATTTTGGGATTTTTGTGCATTTTAGGTATGCCTTGCATGTTCAGAATAATAGGACGTTCAACCACAAAATACTGAAACAAGTCTTTCGTAATACACTTTTCTTGTAAGCAATTCTTAATATGCCTCAAATTACTTTCTTTCATACATTCAGTAGCAGATATATTAATCATTCTATAGGTTTTAGCATCTTTTAACATATTATTCATTGATTCAAAATAAAACAACCTGTCCATCACAACAATGGATCATCCCTTGTTTGCAGATCTAATTGCAATATCTTTATCATTCTGCAGTTTTACTAAAGCTTTGTTTCTCACTCAAATTCAAGTTGAAAAAATCTCTCTTTTCTATTATTTACATTCAAGAACTCATATATTTGGTTTACACAAGCTTTTGTGAAAGCCTCTACAGCCAGAGGCATTTGTGGTGTACAAGTACTTGGCTTCCTAAATATGTTGAACTCATTTGTCTTTGTGGTCTTTCATTGTTTTTTTGAGTCCCCCGCAGGATTATGTATGCATTATAATTATAATGCAAGAAAAAATCATCACCAAAAACAAAAAAGTTGTTTTTAAGTACTAAATCCATTAGTTCATCCACTAAATCTAATTCTCTCCTAGAACATCCATGTAAACTTGGATGTCAATGTCAGGCTTGTCCATCGTTTTACATAGGAAAGACAGGGAGGCGACTCAGTGGTCGCCTATATGAACATATTTATGCAATTCGAAAGAATAAATCTGAAAATGCTTTAGCTAAGCATATAATTTCTCATCCTGACCACAAGTTCAAGCTCTTAGTTATAGACCAGGTTAGCGAAGAATTTAGGGGTGGTCCTACTCCACTGAAGTTAGAAGAACTTGAACTGTTGTGGCAGGTGAGACTAAATGCTTACAATGCTCCTGGTCTAAATGAATGTTGCTCTATTACTAGTATACAAAAGCTTAAAAGTTTATTACGATAGTTATATATTGATTTAATTTTGACATTTTTAGGTTATAATGTTTTATTACTTATATTAGGAAGTTCTTTATTCATTTGTACTTTAAAAATAGTTTATGTTGCAGTTGAAGGTGGTGTTGTTAAAGCGTATGCTGTTCTTAAATGTGTTTTATGTTTTGTTGATTTTAATTGTTTAATTTACATAATTGATTGGTATATTAGTATTAGTATTTAATCTACCTGAGTAGAGAACATGGTTTGTCTGATGAAGTTTGAGCATTTTGTCAAACGAAAAGCGCTTAACCATTAAACTTGATCATCAATATTGAAGTTTATACTTTGTTCACCTGTTGAGTGTTGCCTTGTTTGCTTCAGTTTTGTTCATTGGATTACCAGTTTGCTTGTTTGCTTTTAAGGTAGGAGACTGGTATTGAATTAAGAGAGATGGATTCAGTTGACTCGACACCCCAACACCAACTAGAAAATGGGAAAAAGGGAACTGATGATGATGATGATGATCAACAACTCTTGGTTCACAGAGCTGCTTTAGCTATATTCTTGAAAATAAACTACTACAAAAAGCCGCTACAAACTGTAACCTTTGGAGAATGCGGTATTTATTCAAACACTCAGTAAACACGTTTTTCGTCTAACACATATGGTTAAACTTCATCAGAAATAAAACAAACCAAACAATCAGTTAAAATTCAAAGCCACAATATATAAATTCCCTGCCAAATGCTCTAATGATGCTGTTCATTCTTAAAGATGTAGTCTCTTAAAAAGGCTTTAAACCATATATGTTCAAATAAATGGCATAAACCTTGCTTTAAACAGGTTGATACATAGGAACAACTATGCTTCAATAAATCAGGGCAATGAAAACCAAACCAACTATAATACAAACTATGAACATCATGATAAAAATAATTACATTATAAAAAATTGAATTGAATTAAACTGCCATGTTGTTCGAACATCTATTAGCAACATGTTACAAAAGTATTAAAAATATGTATATAAACCCTGAACCATGAAATATACATAATCACCTAAATATACGCATTCACTAAATTTGTAAATGCTAATTAAGTGCATTAGTTCTGTTTTTTGGATTTTGATATTTTAAAAAAACTCAAACAGATGTAAATTCACAAGCCAAAAAAAACATAGCACATATGCCCTCCGATACATGTTATCACAACTGTCCATGATTTTCTAGCCTTATTATGTGCAAAGTAGCCCTTAAAGTGAATCATCTGTCCAGACTTTTCAACTTCAATAGACACATTAAAGAACACTATATTCTTGAAATGCTGCGTGCCCTAAGTGCAAGACTAAACAGAGGTTGCTGTGGCTGAACCATATTCATGAGCTAGGTAATGTGTTCTTCTTGCCCTGTTTATTTTTCAGATAGAGAGTACAGTAATGTAGAGGTGATGTAAAAATGCAGTATCTAAATCACAGGTGGTTAATATGCTGAATGGTTTACATGCATTTTCTGAAAAATCAGCATCAGTCATAAAATAATCATGAACAAGCAAACAGTACCAAACCAAGAATTTAACCATGACCTTGGAGAAAAAACAAAACTGTGTTAAAGTCCAAAAAGGTAGTTTTAATTCCAAAAGTATTCCAATTCCAAAAGTCACAGGAAGAAATCACACAAGCGCTTTCGCTGAGGTAGTCCTGAGCTTTATCAAGTATACAAGTTGTAGTATATTGCAATGCCTGTTATATACCCTGGCAATTACATAATTGATTGGTAAAACTACCTTTTTGGACTTTAACACAGTTTTGGTTTTTCTCCAAGGTCGTGGTTAAATTCTTCATAAAATAATCATCACTGGTACTTGGCCAGAACTAATGATAAAAAATTTGTGACCTTTGAAACCTTCCTCAGACACTGAAGAGGCTCTTTATACTTTAGGGGTTGGTCGGGAGTGAGAGACAAGGAGATATAGGTAGGAAATATAGTGGACATTATGCAATTCCATCAAGGTGGGGGCCTGCTTCTTCTACCATTGATTGAAAGCCCCTAAGTTGGCTGACTAAAGATTAAAGACTACATTCCCACAGAAAATGTCCATCCATGATTTGTTTTTGAATTCCTTCTTAAGGGAAGACAATTTCTGCCACGTGGAGCTTAGAAACCCAGTCTAGTTACTGTTGGATATATAGTACCATACTGGAGCTATCATAAGAAGAGGATCTTACTTAAGACTACACTGTAAAAGGCCATCTAGATATTCCAGGTCCTCCATAGCATACAACTGACAAAAGAGACATGAGGTGAGAGCTCTACACCCTAGCATGACACGGTGACATTTTTATTTAACACCTGCCAAGAACTCTATAATTCTTGACACTCAGGAAGATAATAAAAACGCTTTGGGGTCTGGGGCTAGTGTTTAACTGAAAACAATCTTGTCCATGGCTTCTGTCTTTTTAAAGGATGGCAAAGCAGAATCATCTGCCTTCTATCTCTGTAATGGCATCACAACCTACGATATCCAAGGCTGGTGCATCCTAAGGCTTCTCACGCTTCTTTTTCAAGACATTTCTAGGTGCTTTTCAAGGAAAGGAGATAGGCGCACGATGCTAGAGCATGCTGCTCTTCTTAACCCAGATTGCGTTTCCATGGCAGTGCTCATCCACAAAAGAAGCATCTAGAAGAGTGAACTCCTTATCCTTTTCTAAGGCACAAACAATACGATTCATTGGCTCTTTAGCAACCATGTAGTTAGAATGGGATGTAGGACTTCTTCAGCCATGAAGGGGCCAGAGGCACTGTAGTAAATCATTGTATTATCATAAACATGATAGGCACAGATATGCATGCATGTTTAGACACAGAAATCAGAGCTACTTTAAACTAACAAATGCAGTAAATTCAAGAGAAATGTGTACTGAGTATGTAGTACCTGTAAAGGCACTTGATAGAATAAAAAGTATAACTGAGACATTGATGCTCTGATAAAGTGAAACAGCTTACATGGATAAAAAACAGGTAAAGTAAAACAGGGAATGATTTTTTTACTATCATGCTGCAAACAAATTTTTAAGGGGTTATTTCTTCTATTTGTCTGCAATATAGGGATGGCTGGGGCAGTCAGGATATCAGAAATATTATTTTTGCTAACTGATGTATTTTAAAAGTGAATTCTGAAGTTTTTAAAGTGGTGAGGGAAAAACATCTCTTAGTTTATAGAAGAAATGACTCCTTAAAGGTTTTTTTCAGCATGATAGTATGAAAATCGTTCCCTGTTTTACTAATAAAGATGTTGGCACTTATAAATGTGGGACCTGCAGTACCTGTAGGTTTGTACATGAAGGTAATTATATTTATTTACCACATTTAGATAAAGTTATACTGGCCAGGGCTAGGTTTACCTGCAATTCGAAATGTGCTGTGTATATTAGTCTATACACTGGGTACAATGCATTCTATGTTGGAATGACCACTAGATCATTTAGTAAGAGAATAGAAGAACATCACTATGCAATAAAGTGCAAGGACACTAACAATGCATTACATAAATATACCACAAAATAAAGTCACTAGGATAACCAAGTACCTCAGACTACAGATATTATTACATAAATATAGTTTAATATGTGAGAAATACAGACAAAATTATTTTTTGTCTTGGAGCAAGTTTTGGATGATAAAAGAGATGGAGATTATAAAACTAGGGTAGAGAACAGAGAAACTATTTGGCAAATACACTGAAAGCAAATGAACATCCTGGTTTTAATCAGACCATTAATATAAAATGTTTTTTGAAAGATAGAAGATTGCATATTAATAATAATATTAATTATTGATTTTCTATTGTGTTGATGGAATTTATTTGTTTTATTTCATTTAAGGGAGTGGTCTCAGCCCTGAAACTAGTAGCTTATTGGCCATTTTGGGTCAATTCCTATCTCTTTCAGTTTCCCTGCTTTAAAACCCGCATTTGTGCGGTTTTGCGCCAGTATACAACTCCGCACAGCTCCTCGTGGTGTCCTGCAGAGTGATACAGGCAACAGAGAGACCCAAGAGAGACTTTTCCAGATTTAAGTATTTTTTCTCTGTTTTTTTGCTCCACCTGCCTTTTCCTGTCTAAAAAGCGAATTTCTAACTGATCTGTGCTTCAAAAAGTTTAAATTGCATTTGCCTTCTGCTTTTTACAGTTTTTGCACTTGTTTTATATCAATTTAAGTCATTTTTGTATTGTATAATTGTTGTAGGCTACACACTAAAGTGTGCCAGCCTGTTTATAGCATTTACAGTGTTTTCTGTGTGTTTTTCTGCTGTTTCCTGAAAAAAAAAAATTCTCTTTTCTCGCCTTTGCTGAACTAGATTAGTCCAGATTTCAGGTTTTGCTGAATTCCGGACTGTGGTATAGTTTCCTGTGTTGCCCATATCCTTACTTGGATAGGAGGAAGCTTCTCTGTTCAGCAGTGAGAGTGGGGAGCTTTGAGCAGCCTATCTGTCCCTGGAGGAGTGGTCTCAGCCCTGAAACTAGTAGCTTATTGGCCGCCCTGGGTCAATTCCTATCTCTTTCAGTTTCCCTGCTTTAGAACCCGCATTTGTGCAGTTTTGCACAATTTTGCGCATAGCGCAGCATCGGACAGTGCCGCTTAAACAGGTTTAAACTATTCCCGGCTCCACAAAGTCTGCTCTTCACTTTTTCCCTTAGAACTGTTCTAAATCTCAAAGTAAGCACTTTATTTTCATTCTAAAGCCCTGCAGTTGCTCGTATAAGTAATCTTATAAGTAAGCACTAATAACCTAAAGCACTACACCCTCTTATACTCCCTTTAAGTACTTGGCTCACTATTGGTCCTTTTTGATCAGTCAAAAAGTAGTTCCTTATACTATTCTGGCATGTCCAAAAGTCAGTTTTGGGTTTACTCTCCAGTCCAGCTGGTGAATCTGGGAATCTTGAGGCAATGTTACAACTACCTTATATACACAGACCACCCTCTCCTCCTCCCAACAAGCTCAAATATATGTGAGAGATGCAACTATATAGCCAAACTGGAGGCTGAGCTCTCTCAATCCAATACTGGCGCAGTCAGTCAGGAGGAGAAGGTAACCACATACACCACAAATCTAGTCTCACATAGACCTATTGCAACAGAAAACCAAACACATAAACACACAAAAACAAACTCGGAGGCTTTAAATAAAAATCTGCCCAAGCAGCAGAGACCTCCAAAGCAGACATCCAAGCAACCGCTACCCCACAACAATACCCACGTATCACATAGTTCACAAAGTCAGTGTGCCACGCAGTCACAGCCCTTAAGGCTAAACAACACACCTAATACACTTGTAATAGGTGATTCTATTGTCAGACACACTGACATCCCACTCAACAGGCTAAACAAGGAGAAGGTCACTGTAAGCTGCCTGTCAGGTGCCAGGATCCGCCACATAACACAAGCACTCAGGTCACTCCAAAGCAAGTACAAATATGACTCCATCATTGTCCATGCTGGTGTGAATGACCTGAGATGTACCTCCCTGGACTACATGAAAAGAGACATAGAGGAGCTCTCTGATCATGTAGCACAGGCCGGTATGACCCTGACCTTGAGTAGCATCTTACCCTCACCAAGAATGATGCCAGAGTATAAAGACAAAATGATCAATTTTAACAATTGTCTAAAGTATTGGTGTCATTCAAAGGGGATCCAGTGTCTGTCAGCCTAGGATGACATGCTCGACAAGCCACATTGCTTCGCTAGGGATGGCTTGCACCTGTCACCCCTGGGCTTTCGAATACCGGCTAAGGCTCTTGCCACCCCATAGTGCCTCTTTTAGGCAAGGATCAAAAGACAAACCCACCTCCATAGTCAACACAAAGAAAAAGAAACTAAGGGTAATGCTGCTCAACGCCAGAAGTCTAAACCTCAAGATGCACGCACTCGAGGCTCTCCTCAGTATGGAGAATATCAACATCTGTGCAGTAACAGAAACCTGGTTCAAGGCTCCCGAGAGCACCCCAGCACTACCAGGCTATACCTCATACCATGCTTTTCGACCACAAAACTTGTACCGAACCACAAAAGGAGGGGGAGTATCCATATTCATCAAAGATACCCACAACTCCAGGTTAGTGGCACTGCATGAAGCATCGGAGACCATCCATGTGCAACTAACAGTGGGCAAAACTGCCTTTCAGTTTGTAGCCTGCTACAAACCACCCTCCCAAACTCAGGAATCCCACTCGGCTTTCCTGAGAACACTGGAGTATATGAAGGTCTCTCCAAACACCATTATATTGGGTGACTTCACTACCCAAACATAGACTGGGAGAACTACTCAAGCCCCAGCACCCTCACCCAACGGTTCCTAGAATTTATAAGCTCAAATGCTATGGAACAACTGGTCACCACTCCCACAAGAGGGGAAAACATATTGGACCTGATCATCACCAACATGGGGACTCTATGTTCCATACCAGAGGTATACCCCGCATTGGTAAGATCTGACCACAAATTAATCTCACTGGACATCCATATCCCGTTCCCATCCCTAGCCAAGGAAACCACGGTGAAGAACTTCTCAAAAGCAAACTTCACACTTCTCAAAACCGAGGTGGAATCCTTCAAAGCCCCCGGGCCAGTGGAAAATACGGCCCAAACCGCAGAATCCTTTACAAATGCTTTCTATGGACACCTACAGGAATGCATGGATCATGCTATCCCAAATAAAACCAAGACTCATTCCTCCAAAGGCAGGAGACCTGTCTGGTAGACCCCAGCCATAAATAAGCTATGCAACAGAAGGAGGAAGCTACTACATGATAGAGAAAAATCCCAAAAAGGGAAGGCATCTCTGATCAGTACTAGCAAGAAACTATGATCCCTCATAAAATCATCTAAGGCCAGCTTCGAAAGAAAAATTGCACAAGATGCTAAAGATAATCACAAGGCCTTCTTTAGTTATGTCAGGAACCTGGGTGGCAACTCCCAGATATGCTCTGAGTTAGTTCAAAATGACAAAAAATACACTGAACCCACAGACATTGCCAACATCCTGGAAGACAGGTTCAGTGCAAACTTCTCCCCCCCTTCCCCCCAAAAGAGCAAATGTCTATCCCAACAGAGTGTAGCCTCCCTGACATCACAGATGCACAGGTTAAAGAGCTGCCCTCTCCAAAGCAAAAAACACAGCATCAATGGGACCGGACGGTGTCCCGGACTGCATCTTACACGAACTCCAAGAAGAACTGAACCCTCACATAAAGTCACTGTTCAATCTCAGCCTTACTACAGGATATGTATCCAAGGAATGGCGTACAGCAACAGTGGTCCCACTCCACAAAGGTGGTGCCACAACAGACCCCGGAAACTATCGTCCTATAAGCCTGACTAGCCTGGTCTGCAAAGCTATGGAGAGTATCATCATAAAACTCATAAACAAAGACATTGGGAACCTCCAAACTCTAGATCCTACCCAATTTGGCTTTGTTAAGGGCAGATCTTGCCTCTTGAACCTGGTCGACTTCTTTGAAACAGTCACCAAGGCCATAGATGAAGGGAAGGTAGTCCACACAGCCTACCTGGACCTCGCAAAAGCCTTTGACACAATACCCCACTCGGGCATCATAAATAAGCTCACCAGCTTAAATATCAACCCCTACGTCACAAGATGGGTTGCAAACTGGCTCAGGGATAGAACCCCCATGGTCAGAATTGCAGGTGCCATGTCAGACTCTAAACCAGTTACAAGTGGCCTCCCACAAGGCTCAGTCCTAGGACCTCTCTTGTTCGGTATATATTTCTCTGAGGTACAGGCTAACATGGGAGGACTATGGCTGACCAAGTTCGCAGATGACTGCAAACTGGGTGCCATAATCAACTCGCCGACTGACACAAGCATCCTGCAAAAGGGTCTCACAGAGATGGATAACTGGTGCCAGAGCCATGGCCTAAAGCTAAATGCCAAAAAGTGCATAGTCATCCCCTTTGGGAAAAACAAAGTGCCCACAAATTACCACATAGGTGGTAATCCATTAAGTACGGAAGAAGTAATTAGGAATTTGGGGACCCAAGTAGATAGTAATCTCTCCTTTGACAATCACGTTGCCAAAGTGGTTAGAAAGACCTTCTATATATCCCACCTTATCATGAAAGGGTTCACATCTAGATCAAGAGAGGTCATTGTGCCCCTTTACTCATCACTCATCAGGCCCATAATTGAATACAATGCCCCATTTGGGATGTACCTTACCTGACACCTGCAGCTACTGGAAAGATCCCAAAAGTACCTCATCAAGAGGATCAAGGGACTCAAACAGATGCCCTATGCAGTTAGGCTAAAGAAACTCCAGCTCTACTCAGTTGATTACCGCCTACTCAGAGACGATCTGTGCCTGACGTATAAAGCCATGTCCAACCCAAAATTAATGGACATGCTCCACCTCAGGAAATCCAAATCTCTTAGAGCTACATGCTCCTGGGACTTAAACCTCAGCACCGAAATAAATAGGACATGCTGGAGGGACAGATTCATATCCCAGAGGCTCCCCTCACTCTGGAACAAAATCCCAATCCATGTTAGGCAGAGTTCCTCAATGACCCTCTTCAAGAGAAATCTTAACGAGTGGATGGGAGATCGTAGGTTTACCCCTGGGATCTCTTCTGTGTCCTTACTAGACAGAGGCACAGTAAACTAACATCAAAAGGGCTATCTTCTGTGATCTACTATACAGAGGCACAGTCAACTAATCTAAAAGGGTGGCGAAAGCCAAACACACTCTGGCTAGGCTTATAAATGCCCTAGGGCAGATAGCCTAGTATCAACCTATGAACCTATTAAGTTGTATTTTAATTAATTAATTGAAAACAGTGTAAGAAACTTCTCTGTGTGGAATATTTTCAGTCCATATATCTCTAATTAATCACTGTATATTAATCAGATCAGACAATAGTAGTAGAAGTAGCGAACGTAAACTCGTCAAATCAAAAAGTAATAATAGAAAATATATATAATTCTACAGCATTACTAAGTATTCGAAAGTAATCCAAGCAAGGCAGGCAGTCTGTTTCCAGTCGAAAATCCTTTATTAAGTACACAGACAAGCGATCCAAGTAAAACAAAAATAGATTAATAGTTTCCTCACAAGCTTTCTAAATATATATATATATATATATATATATATATATATATATATATATACTTTTTATTAGGTATGGGAGTGGTTTATTGCGCTGTAAAACAAAGTGTTATTGGTACACATGTTAAATTCACATCCCTTCCCCCATCAGTGTGACATTTGAGCTGGTCCTGCCCTACTTAGTTGCTGTCATAATAATATATAACCCTTATGTACTTTAAATAAAATTTATAATGATGTGGTACCACTTATTTAACCAGATTATTAAGTAGATTGTTAAGTCTGTGATTTTATCCAAGACAATATACTACATGGCTGGAAATATATCAACCTTATTCCATTTGGCAATCAAAAAATATATATAAATATATACATATACATTTTGCATGTAAACAATCAATTGTAAAAATCAGTGATTAACTAGAGACATATGGACTGAAAATTTTCCACACAGAGAAGTTTCTTACACTGTTTTGTTTTTGGACCCACTATACTTGTTTCATGGGGATACCACGGAGATTACTTGTTTTTTTAATTAATTAATTGATGATTTAATTGATAATGAAATCTGATTGGATATGGTGTTTTTGAATTTTTATATAAGGTTGTTTGTAAGTTTTATGTTTTTCCTCTTCCTGATGAAGTCTTTGGATGAAAAGCAAATTATTAAATTTGTTACACTTAAAAGAAAGTTTTTATTCTCATAACTCCTTCATTTACAGTGATTTTTTGTTTTTATTACATGGATGAAACTAGGAACATGGACAAGGCATATGGGAATGACAGTACTAATTTAGTATTGCAAAGAAAATGAGTGAAGTGTATGATTATACATTGAGCCAGGGTAGAGTGCCTTCTGAAATCAAGTAGAAGCATGTCAAAGGTGAAAGCTAGAGGAGATGGTGGCCAGTGATGTTACCAACGTTCTGAACACTTTAAAATCTGTCATATGCTGAGGTAGCTTTTACAGCAGTAGATAATTATCTGTTATCAGTAAATAGGAAAGTGTATCTTTCAATAAGTGGTTGGGAGAGTATTGGTGGAATTACGTTGATAGTGTTTATAAGTTCAGCAGTCAAAAGTTTTCATAATACAACAGATTTAAGGAGTACTTTCTAAACCTGTAGGGTACTGTTGGAGTTTCCAGATAAGAATAGTTGAGTGAGATGTTTTTCCTTTTTTGCAACAGACTGACATATCTAGGGGATAAGCCACCTTTAAATGATCAAGAATATACATGTGTATGATTTCACTAGTAAAGTCAAGTTGCCTAAGTGTTCTAAAGGCTAATTCTGACCTGTTCTGAAGATCACACATTTAGAGTTTCTTAAATTAATAGCAGGTTTATTGTCTGATACACATTTAAAAGTGTACTTGAAATAGTCTTGGATGATAGTTTGCAAAGTATGGAAGCTGGTTTCACATCTCAGCAAAAGGAAATCATTGGCCATATAGAACCATGTTGATTTTCAGTGGGTTCCAAGAAAGGGTTTTAAAAGATAGACAAGAAAGCATAGGGCCTGAAACTGAGTCTTAAGGAACTCCAAATCAAAGCACAACATGAAATGAGAATCCTTTACCAAAAAGACTTGAAAAGAACAGTTAGATAAACAGATTAGAAACAAAGAAAAGTTTTTAGTTGAAATTGATACAAGAGAGTTTTAGAAGCAAAAGTAGTTGATGATCAGCGATGCTAAAGCGTCTGCAAGGTACCAATAAAATAGCACCTGTCTTCATTCATGTTTTTAAATACATGGCCTGTTTTTAGGAAAAGAAGATTGAGAATCTTCTTTTGTCACACTCCACTTCACTAAAGAGCCAACACATCAAATGGACCTTTGACAACTTTTTATTGAATTCATAAACATAACTTATTGCATCATAACTTTATTCTTTATTGCATCATTTCAATTTGTTTGTTAATCACAAGAAAACATCCTTCAATAATTCATCAGGGCAGCATACCTTTGCTTATCCTGCCCAAATAAGCAGTGTCCACACCTCCGCTCACGGATTCTTAAACATCAAACAGCATCCAACCACTCACCTTCATCCCCAAACTTCCTTACATCAAACCAAACACCAGATGAGGAATCATAGAGGGACAAGCCTGCCTCTCTTCTCTGCCTAAGCACACCTCAACTGAGAAATCAATCATACCTACTCCAGAAAAAAGAGGGAGGGACAGGTGGGTAGCAAGAGCATGCCAAAATGCACTCCCTAAACCAACTACTGCACATAAAACTATTCTAAGCCCCACTCTACACCTACCTCACTTCCTCTCTCCTTCCTTCAATACATTAGCCCTTCCCTACTCAGTCTTAACTCATACTAAACTTACAATCCTTGCTTAATCCCTTTCCCAACCCCAGTCTACCCCCACCACATGCTCACCTACCTTCAAACACTGAAGATATCCCATGACAAACTGGTTTGTTCCCAAACCTCATTTGTCATACTCCACTTCAATAAAGAGACAACACACCAAACAGACCTTTGACGACCTTTTATTGAATTCATAAACAACATAACTTATTGCAACATAACTTTACTCTTTATTGCAACATTTCAATGTATTTGTTAATCACAAGAAAACATCATTTAACCATTCATCAGGGTGGCATACCTCCGATCACCCTGTCCAAAAAAACAACGTCCTCACCTCCACTCACTTATTCTTAAAGATCAAGCAGTGTCCAGCTGCTCACTTTCAACCCCCAAAAATCCTTACATCCATCCAAACACCAATGGGGAAAGCAGCATCCAATCACTCACTTTCACCTCCAATCTTCCTTACACCAAACCAAGCACCAGAGGGGAACAGAAGAGGGACAAGCCTGCCCTCTTCTCTG
Source organism: Protopterus annectens (assembly GCF_019279795.1). Classification (NCBI taxonomy): domain Eukaryota; kingdom Metazoa; phylum Chordata; order Ceratodontiformes; family Protopteridae; genus Protopterus; species Protopterus annectens. Next base: position 1,290,541,068 of record NC_056744.1, on the reverse strand, counting down.
CCCACCAGCCCGACCCAGGCTGTTTCCCCTCACCTAATACCAGCTTTTCACCAGATCCTCCAATAACAAACCCAAATTCAAATTAAACAGATCTAATCCAAACTCGTGCAGGTGCACCCCATCCTCTCTGAATCACATAGGATCCTTGTCAGCAAACTCCTTGTGTTCTATCATCTGTATGCCCACTGCCCCCAGCTGCCTTACCAACTTAAAGTTAGCAAATCTCTGTGCCTACTTTACTGTTGTAAAATTATTAGCATGCCTCCAAAAACAGATGGGGTGTTATCTCAGACCACACAATGCACATACACAGATACAACTTCTTTAAAGCAAGACAATTCTCCATTATCTGGTACACCAATTGCTGCTTTGGAATAAACTCAAATCATTACCTGCCAAATGTACCACCAAGACTTGATCTATTATGTTGCAGATGAAAGCGCTTAACCAGATTTACAGTTTGACATACAATAGTTCACTTTTTGGAGTCCGTTTTTTGTTGGAACATTTATTCAGCGTCTTAAATAAAATAAAATAAAATAAAATAAAAGATTTTCCTGGTGTCCAAGCTGTGGTGGATTCGTTGGACTGTTCTCATCATCTGGGTTCATTTTATTTTGTTATACACTATCTAATATAAGACATAAAGGCATTCGAAGACCAGCACCCCACCCTCTTAATGACCTCAGTCGAACTACCTTATTTTGCTAAATCCAAAGCTCTGCCAATCCAAAAGGAATGGGAGGAAAACCTTTTACCTATAAAACTCATACAGTGGAGTGCCATTCTCAATATATTTATCAAATGACCACCTGTTATCATTTTACCCCCCCTTTGATCGGAAAATCAGAATATGTGAACTCTTCCTATGGGACACTGAATTTCCTAGTCCAAACCACTGGACATATCTGGGTGCACCTGTCTTTCCTCAAAACTATTTGCTTGTCCCTCCCAACCTGATCCATCTTAGATTTCCACAACCAAATGTGAACTGCCCCAGGCAGTATCATGTCATCCTCCCAAACCAATGACCCCAACAACTCAGGCACTCTAAAAGCCCCAAAATACATCCATAAGCTCAATGTCATCCATAAAACATAGTCAACCAATTCCTCACTTGCCAAAGCTAGTCCCCATAATAAAACCTTCAAAACTTGCCTTGTAACCGGCCAATGCTTATTCCTGTTCAAGCCATCCACTCTACCCCATCCGCTCGACCCCATCCTTACAACATACTCCCAGCTGTCCAGGATTTAGTGAAACCATGCAACCCACCATCCAAGCAAATATGCTCATTGCATTCAAGTCCACCTTAACTGACTGCACTGCCCTACCCTGTACATGAGCCCGAGCTAAATATTGAAGCAAAAATTCTTCCAACCAGACTCCACCCTCCTCAGCTGTACAATAAAATCACTCAATGCCCTACCATATGCCCTACTGGTAGATGCTGCCCAGAACTGTTTCACCAACATCCTGGTCACTACAACCCAATCCTCCATACCTTGTCTGGCACTGCCTTTGTTTCTTCCTCTGCCATTGGAGCTAACTGCAAAAACCTGGAAAACTGAAGGCAAAACAAACTGTCAGCAATCCCATTCTTAGCACTTGCCACATGTACATCTGTAAAAGAAAAGTTACTCAGCAAATTGTGTAAAACTAACTTACATAAAACTAACAGTAATCATTCAGACTTAGCCATCTTCACCTGTAAAATTTGAACCACTGCACTATTGTCTGGATTAAATATAATCCTCCTTCCCCCCAGCCACTCTTACCAAACCATGGATGCAGCCCAAATCAGCATTATCTCTTAGAAAGCAATATCCTTCTTCAGTTCATCCTTCCACTCAGCCGGACACGGAACTGCAAATCACTCACCCCCAAAAAACACCCCCATACCAATACCCCCTGCTGTAGCTGTAAATAACTGCAAATCCCATTGACCACCTCACTCTGACTACCAAAAGGAAACTCCATTAAACTGCTCTAAAAATGACAACTAAAGAGTTAAATCATCCTGTGTCAACTTACCGAGTCTTACCTAATGGTACTTGTTTTTCCCCCTTCCCCCTTTCAGCAGAAAGGCCACAGATCTACAAAAAGTATGACCAGGGTGAACAGCGCAGCATGCAAAATTCGGAAGTCCTAAAAGCTCCATGACATCCTTAACCCACACTTTATCCCTAGCCTTCACCCAGGCTATCTTTTCTTTCAAATGGGTTGTCTTCTCATTTGGCAGACAAAACAATCCACATTCTGCATCCACCAACAACCCAGAAAATCTAATGACTTTACCTGATCTTCCAGTTTCTGTCTAGCCAATGAGATCCCTAGTTCTTCACACATCCCCAACATCTCCTGCATACTGGCCATAGCTCCCTCATGGCCTTCACCTAATAAGAGGAAGTAATCCAAGTAATGAACCACCCTTTGAGTATCCACCCACTGCTGCCAAATCCAGTGTAAAGTCACGCTAAACTTCTCAAAAGTAGCACAGGCTACAGAGCATCCCACTGGCATAGCCTTGTCAAAAATAAAACTTGCTTCCAATCACCATGCCCAACAGCGGTCAATCCTCCTCCCATACTGGCAGAAGTCAGAAAGCAGATTTAATATTCACTTTCACCAACTACAGATCTCTAAACCCCCTAATGACCCACACCACATCATCTAATGAAGCGTAACTCACCTTAAAATCATCTACCGAAATAAAATCATTTATGGAGTTTCCCTCTGGGTAAGACAAATGGTGAATCATCCAAAATTCACTCACTTTCTTCTTAGGCACCAAGCCAATGGTGAAACCTTAAAACTGTCAAAAGTGGGGGCTATCAAAAGGGCACAGTATCCTACCCGTCCAACGCTCCTTCTCCACTAAAGCTTCCAAAATATCTTCCCTCTCTGCACTGATCTGAAGTACTTACCAACTGTTCCACCCCCTGCTACCTTTCATTTCATAGAAATTCCCCTGGAGAATCCCTCAAGTAGCTCCTCCACCACTGCTACATTCGGATATTGCTGGAGAATGACCTGCAACACCTGCACCTTAATGAGACAATGTGTCCCCAAGTTTTCCTCTTGCCCCCAAAAGGCACCCCACCTCTCTGCCCATGAAATTTCTCCCTACCACCCATACTTTAGGATCCTTGAAAAGCAGCTGTTTACCCACTCTGAGCAGGGGAAAATTTAGCTTGGCTGGCCACATTACCTTCTCGTCGGCCACACTGCACTGCTGAGTGTATGCCTGCACACTTTGAGCAAGTGTGCAAGAACCTACATGCTGCCCATGAACATCTCCCCATGTTTAAAGCCCAACACACTACATACCCTTCTCCTCCTACCTTACCCTACCACTACCCGCACTAAAGCTGTCCATCATAGTGGCCAGCCATATGCCCAGGTGCCTCACCTCCCAATGCAGGGAATGATTGACTGCCTTCCTCTTGAGAAATCTTTGATCGTACCACAACCAAGCATTACCAGCCTGCAGACATTGCATCTCCCTTATTGTCAAGAAATACAGCAAGAGTGGAAGGGCCAATGCACTATCCATCTCCAACCAAATTTCCATATAGTACACAAAGCCAAACACACAATTTGCCCATGTTCTTGATTGCATTTTTCCCATCCATCTTTGCCTCAGGGCAGCTAAGGCTGCCACAAGATCTTTGCCATTCTCAGTTTCCACTTCCAGCAAATGCAGAACACCATGCATGTCAATTAAATCAAAAATATCAACATATGCCATCTTCCAGATTTTTTCTTTGACTGAGGGGTCAAGAATACTGCCCCACTCCCCTACCCCAGTACCTGTGTAGTCATCAGGTGGCTAAAACCAAACATCTGACCTCACCTTCTGCAAGTGGGAATCTGTCCCCCCAGTGGATGATGTCAAAATACCTACGCACAAGTCTGGGCTATACAGCCCAGAAACCTCCTCCCTGAAATAATGTTCCTCATCACCTAGACTTTTCCAGCCCCCAAAACCAACTGCAAGGTCCCCCATCTACTGACTTGACCTTCCACTGCCTTCACCCAGGTTCAGTCCCCCTCGACCCACATCTGACATGCCTATTGAACATTCCACCAGCATATCATTACCTGACGGAACAACATGTGCTGTGTCCATGGCTGAAGCCTCATTGCAACCATCTCCCTCAACTGTGATTGATGTGTTCTCTTCCCTCTGGCCACCTGCTTGCCCTTTTCTGGTTGCCTTCTCTTCCAACTGGCTCCTCCCTGTTCCACTGGTACCAGAGTCTCACTGCTTGCCAGCTCACAAAACAGGTCCTCTGCCTACACCACAACATCTGCCCATCTCTGTTGTAACATCTGAACCTTTGCCATCTGCTCTGACCACCCCAAAGCCATCTCAGCCACTGACACAACCTACAACAATAAAACAAAAGAAAACATAATCAGCCACAATAGACATGCACATCTACGTACCGTCCCTTTTTTTGTTTTTCTTATCTTTCCCTTCCCCCCTCAAGGGCCCCCCAGCTGCAAGTGTGATCAGTAAGAGGGGGAGAAAAAAATTATTAGATAAAATGAACAATCGGATGACCAATAGCCTAATTTAACCAATAACTCATAGCATTTATCTACACATGCTCGCTTCATTACGTTCAATAAGCACTTTTGTCTTTCATGAATTTAAGCTAGCCAATCATGTGTGAATCAGTACTGTACCCTAAAAGGCAAGCATCTTAACTGCCATACCAAACTCCCTCTGCTACCTCAGTGATCAGAGACCATGCGTTTGTCAGCTGGCAGGTCTCTCTGCTGGCCATCATGCCAAAAAGGGTATCCTAGCAGATTAGGAAGCTTGTGTTTAAGAAGAAGAATCAAGTAGCGTGTTCCCAACAGCTATTTCTCAGGCATTTTCACCCACACATGTACTTTTGGCGAGCGTACCTCTCAACCCTTCAGAGCAGGAAATCTGGTCAATCCCATAAATAAAAGTGGAACTAAGGCTGAAAAATAGGGGCACTTTTTAAATATTGCTCTCGTAAACTCAGAAAGTTTTAAATCCATACCTAGCCAATTAATCCATGTGAGAAGCAAACCCTGCACTCCATGTGTGCAAAGCAACATTCCAACCACCATGCCAAACTTCCTCCGATGACAGAATAACAGGTGTTGAATTAACATGAATTTCTGAAGGGTAGGAAGTCTAAAACTCATATGTCTGTCATTATATTCTAAGTTCAGACTTAAATGACTTGCCACAAATTTGCCAGAAAACCACAATACTATGAGAAATTAACAAAAAATATGATGTAGCAATCTGGACATTCTGAGAAAACCTGTACAGTTGACAGGTATGCAGATGAGGTGAAATTCAGCACTTACTCTCTTTTCTAATTATTTATTTATTTATATATTAACCTCCCCCCCCACCTGCCCGATTGTCAGTTACTTCATACTGTGCATGCACGATGACCAGCCGTTACTTGCGAATGCATTGCAGCCCAAAACAGCAAAATCTAGACATTGAGTCATCCCATGAAAATCTGCACCCCCAAGAAGCATGCCACCACCACCGGCAACCACACTGAAACCCCCATCCCACAATAACACCAAAGCGCTGCAACATCCCATCACCATAACATATTCAACATGGGTGACAACAATGTTTGAAACCATGTGATCGGACCAGTTATAATGTATCGTTGAATCTAAAGAGACAGGGGAACAGGGCCAACACGAACCATGGCCATCTCTCTCCCCCAGGAAAACCCACAACCACAAACAGCAACCAGACAACACAAACACCCTACACACCCCATGAAGTGACACCCCCTCCCGAAAAACACACACACACACACACATATATATATATATATATATATATATATATATATATATATATATATATATATAATATATATTCTACATTTGTTAACCATCTGGGTTTTTGTTCTGATTTGTTCTGATTTTTTCCTACCCTCCCTCCCTATTGGTATTCTGTTCTTATACTTGGTGGCTTTGCAGTTGCCTGCCCCTACTGTAAATGTGATCTGAGACACTCCTCCCAGTTTAGTGTCATTACCTCATTCTACCTAATACAGGGAGAACATTTGAGAAGGCCAACCCACTTAGTTTCTTAACATTGAATTATCTTCTGCTCCTTCTTTCTCTCTTTCCACTTTACAAAAAAAAAAAAAATAAGCTTGTTTCCTGCCTTTCCTGTAAGTAGTCTAGTCCAGATACAGATTTGTGGTATCCAGGACTGTTTGCAAGCTTCTGAGCCCTGAATCCTTTCTGTGTTGGAGGGAAGCCTTTTAGCTTATCAGTGGGAGTGGTAAGCACTAGGTAAATTATCTGGAAAAAAAATAAACACTTTATGCATCACCGCTTAGCTAGGGCTAAACTATTCCTGGTGCCATAAAGTCTGATCTTCAAATTTTCCCTTAGAACTAGCCAGTTTTTTTTAGTTTTTGCACTCAAATCTGTTTCTTTAAGCTCAGCACGTGTTCAGAACTCGTAAGCACTAAATAAGCTACAAATTACTACAGCACTCAACTTTCCTCACTTTTCTAGAGGAAAACAGTTTTTAGTACTTAATAAATAAAAACCTATCCAGGCATGTCTAAGGGCAAGCTCCTGGTGTTTTCTCCTGTCTACCTGATGAATATGGGCATCTTGGGGCAATGAAGCAATTATTTCATGTACACAGACAACCCTCTCCTCCTACCACCCAACACTACAAACTGTGAGAGAGACATTTAAATAGTCAAACTGGAAGCAAAGCCCTCTTCACCCACGACTGGACTAGACAGAGAGGAGAAGGTAAACACTTGCATAACACCACACTCATCACATAGTCCCTCAAAACCTACACCACCAAAACACACACATAGAAACACAAAACACACACCTACATTCACTGAGACTCTCAATAAAAATCTGCCCAAGCAACAGTGACCTCCAAAGCAGAAATGCAAGCAACCTCCACCACCCAGCACAACCCAAAAGAGACATAGCCCGCAAACTCAGTGTCCCACTCAACCACAACCGATAAGGCATAACAACGTACCCAACACTCTAGTCATAGGTGTGTCTGTAGTTAGGCACACTGATGTTCCACTCACCAGGCTGAACATGGAGAAAGTTACTGTTAGCTGCCTGTCAGGTGCCAGGATCCACCATATAATGCACGCACTCAGGTCATTCCACAACAAGTACAAATATGACTCTGTTATTGTCCTTGTTGGTGTGAATGCCTGAGATGTACCACCCTGGACTACATGAAAAGAGACATGGAGGAGCTGTCCAATCTTGTAGCCCAGGCAGGTAAGACCCTAGCCCTGAGTAACATCCTGCCATCACCCAGAATGATACCACAGTACAAGGACAAAATGATTGACTTCAACAACTGGCTAAGCTTCTGGTGTCATACTAAGGGGATCTAGTATCTGTCTGCCTGGGATGACATGATCAACAGAACAAGATGCTTTGCCAGAGATGGCCTGCACCTGTCACCCTTGGGATTCTGGATACTGGCTAAGGCTCTTGCCACCCCTATAGTGCCTTTTTTAGGCAAGGTTCAAATGACAAATTCACCACCGTAACAGGTACAAGCAAGCAAAATCTGAGGGTAATACTTCTCAATGCTAGAAGTCTAAACCTCAACATGCACTCGCTTGAGGCATTCCTTAAAATGGAGAACATCAACATCTGTGCAGTGACAGAGACCTGGTTCAAGGCTCCAGAGAGCTCCCTTGCATTACCAAGCTATAATTCATACCACACCTTTCAGCCACCTAACCTGAACCGAAACACTAAAGGCAGAGGCATGTCCATATTGATTAAGGATATCCACACCTCCAGGCTAGTTGCTCAGCAAAATATATCCGAGATTATCCAAGTGCAACTAACTCTGGGCAAGACCACAATCCAAATTGTAACTTGCTACAGATTCCCCACCATGCCCCAGGATTCCCACTCCTCATTTCTTGATACACTGGAAAATATTAGGGTACTACCTAACACCCTAATAATGGGCAATTTCAACTACCCCATTAACTAGGAAAAACTACTCATGTACCAACTCTTTTGCTCACCATTTTCTGGAATTCATAAATTCCAACGCCTTTAATCAACTTATCCACGCCCCCACCAGGGGCAGCAATATCCAAGACCTGGTCATTACCAACATGGGCAACTGGTGCTCCACACCAGAGGTCAATTCCTTGTTGGTCAGATGCGACCACAAACAAATCACCCTAGACATCCACATCCCATGCCACCCCCCATTAGGGAAGCCACTGTAAAACATTTCTCCAAAGCCAACTTCATGCTTCTTAAGACAGAAGTGGCAAACTTCATGACACCCATGAAGATGGACAATAGAGGTACGACTGCTGAATCCTACACAAATGCACTTTATAAGCACTTACACGAGTGCATGGATCATGCAATCCCTAACAGAACCAAGATGCTATCTTCCAAAAAAACGGAAGCCAATATGGTGGTCCCCTGCCATAAACAAACTCTACAACAGAAGAAACTGTTGCAAAAAATAGTAAAATCCCATGATTAGAGGAACTCCCTGGTCAGCCTCAGTAAGAAGCTGAGATCCCTCATAAAATCCTCCAAAGCTAGTTATGAAAACAAAATCGCTACTGTTTCTAAAGACAACCACAAAGCATTCTATAGCTATGTCAGGAATCTCAGTGGCAGCACTCAAATCTCCTCTGAGTTACAGCACAATGGCACTAAATATACAGAACCAACTGATATTGCCAACTTCCTGGCAGACAGGTTCATAATTTTACCCCCCTCTCACCTCCTAATGGGCCCATCTGTATACCAAAAGAATGCAAAGTTCCTGTAATCATGGCTGCACAGGTAAAAACCACACTCTCCAAAGCCAAGAACATAGCATCCATGGGACCTGACAATATCCCAAGCTGTGTTCTACATGAACTACAGAACGAACTGGCACCCCACCTAAGTACCATGCTCAATCATAGCCTCACATCAGGCTTTGTGCCCACTAAATGGTGCACAGCGACGGTTATCCCACTCCACAAAGGGGGAGCCACCACAGACCCTGGGAACTACCGCCCCATTAGCCTGAACAGCCTGGTCTGAAAGGCTATGGAACGTATCACCATGGAACTTATAAACAATGACAATGGTAATCTCCAAACTCTGGACCCCACCCAATCTGGGTTTGTAAAAGGCAGATCATGTCTCCTAAACCTGATAGACTTTTTTGAAGTGGTCACCAAAGCCGTAGATAAGGGTAAGGTGGTTCACACAGCCTATCTAGATCTCGCCAAGGCTTTTGACACCATCCCCCATTCTGGAATTATAGATAAACTCATTAAACTAGGTATAAATCCCTATGTCACAAGATGGGTTGCCAACTGGCTCACTAACAGAACCCACACTGTGAAAGTAGCAGACTCCAAATCCGACTTCAGACCAGTGACAAGTGGAGTACCACAGGGTTCAGTCCTGGGTCCTCTCCTGTTTGGTATCTACTTCTCTGAAGTACAGGCTAACACAGAAGGTCTTTGGCTAATGAAGTTCACAGATGACTGCAAACTAGGAGCCATAACTGAAACCTTTAACAATGTCGACATCCTACAAAAAGGCCTCACTGAGACAGATGCCTGATGTCAAAGCCATGGCCTCAAGCTCAGTGCCAAAAAGTGCATTGTCAACCCTTTTGGTAAAAACTCCATACCCATGAACTACCACATAGGTGGTAGTCTACTTAACACTGAAAGTGTGAGACCTTGGGGCACAGGTGGACAGTAGTCTCTCCTTTGCTAATCACATTGCCACAGTAGTCAGGAATTCCTTCTACATGGCACACCTCATCATAAAAGGTTTCTCATCCAGGAAAAAAGAGGTTATTGTTCCCCTCTACTCATCACTCATTAGACCCATTGTAGAGTACAGCGCCCCTTTTGGTATGTACCTCACAAGACATCTACAACAATTGGAAAGGCCGCAGAATACCTCACAAAGAGGATTACCAGCCTCAAACAGATGCCCTATGCAGACCGGCTCAAAAAACTCCAGCTTTACTCCGTCACATATTGCCTACTCAGAGGCAATCTCTGCCTAACATACACAGCTATGTCAAACCCAGAGGTGTTGGACATGCTCCACTTAGAGAACTCCCAATCCCTCCAAGCTACACGCTCTAAGGACCTAAATCTTGTCAACACAATAAACAGAACATGCTGGAGGGATAGATTCCTGTCTTAGAGACTTTCCATACTCTGGAACAAACTACCTATCTATATCAAACAAAGCTCCTCATTAGCACTCTTCAAGAAAAATCTTGATAATTGGATGGGAGATAGGAAATTCACCCCGGGGATCATTTCTGTGGCTCTGCTCAACAGGGGCACAGGAAAATAATTTTCTTGAGTGGCAAAAGCAAGGGTACCTTTTTGGCTAGGCTTATATAGGCCCTATGGCCAATAGCCTAGTACCTACCTATGAACCTATAGTAACACTTTCCCATGCAACCATTACTAGCCCGAGGCCTATCTGTTCACCAAAGTACTTATGGTCATCGCAGGTGTAATGCTTACAAGATCACACCAGAATGTGCTCCCTAAACCAACTACCCACTCATAAAACTACTCTAAGCCCCACCTTACACCTACCTCACTTCCTCCCTCCTTCCTTCAATAAATGAACACTTCCCTACCCAGTCTCAACTCATACTAAACTTACAATCCCTCCTTAATCAGTTCACCAACACCAGCCTACCCTCAAACATCGAAGATGTCCCATGACAAACCGGTTTGTTCCCAAACCTCATTTCATGAATATAATAATTTGTCTATAAGATGCTTCTCCAGAATGTTAGCTAAATGTTGGTAACTGACCTGCAGAGGTCTTACTGAGATGGGCTGAACAATGAGCACAGTTCTCCATTCTAAAGGGTAATTCCAGTGCAGAAGGAAATATTTAGATGCAGTTGAAAGAGAAAGAAGTGTAATAAACACTCTTTTTCAGTGGAAGAGTGGAGTTTAACAGTAAAACTTCTTTTATTGTTTAAGCCTTGTGAAGAAAGGGCAATGCAAATCTTAGGGAAAGAGGATTTGTTTAAATGTTTTTATTTTACATTTGTTTACCAGAAAAGTCTGGCTGGGATAATATCCCATTTTCAGTGGAGGCCCAGGGAGAAAAGCTCCAAATTGACATAATATTTTAATAATTAAATAAAGTTATTACAAAGCATAATACAGAAGAATGACATATTAACTAAGTAAAAAATATAGATTCAGCACTTACAGTGTGAACCTATAGTGCAAATATTCAGACAGCAATAACAATTTGAAAAAGAACATTGTCAATAGATAAAGTATTTACAAGTTGCAGTTCATAGCGATGACATGAAACAAAATATAGTCTAAGTAAAATATAGTTGATCTTTATCTAAGACATGCATTTTACTAATTCCTTCTCTCTGAACATAGTCAAAGTATGGTGGTGGTAGAAGGAGGGAGGGACTAGATCATCCTGGGGTAGTGCAGGAGCAGAGCCAGATTTTATGTGGGCCATCTTTTAGTAGTAGTTGGAAGCTGGAGAGGTTAACGGTAGATCTAATTTGCAAAGGGGGTGACCCATTTTTTATCAACACAGTATGAGTACAGAATTTGGCCAGAGGATTTGTGGGGTTAATATATGCTGAGAAGATGTTAATTTCATTGAAGTAGTCTATGTGAATCTCATTAGAGCAAAAATCTATTTTGATGAAACCTAACTGTTAAGCCCTCATTCTTCTCCCCTTTCTCAATGTCAGTCCATCTCAAAGTCTTTTAAGCAAGGAAATTGGGGAGGGGGGTTTCTCCATAACATCAACAGGATTGTTTAAATTGTAGAAAACAGGGAGCCTTTGCATTCAGGATTCATCAAACAGGTTTTGCTCTAATGAGTTACTAGGCTTTGCATTGTTCAGCTTTAATAACTTCAGTGGGAGTCCTGTCTTTTTAACATAGGTTATACAACCCCTATTTTAAAGTTCCCTCCAGCCTCAAGGAGGACAAGATATGAAAGTCCAGGGGAGAATTATCTTGGTTTACTTTGAAGGTGGAAAGGATACTCTTCTGCTTGACTTGTAGAAGAAATTTGTTCTAGATGTGAGGACACACTGGGATATGACTCTATCATGCTAACATTTCTTATTTATCTCTTGATGAAGGTTTACCATTTGTTGTGTGAAGAAATAGGAAGTCAAAAAGGGTTGGACCTTTCATGCCTCAAATGGTTTAAATCAGATCTATAATAGACTGAGTACACAGAGAGGACAGTCAGTGTTTCCTGATAAGTAAGATTTTTGAGGCCACTGATCTTTATGAATTTCTGAGGTCTCTCTACTTGAATGACGCATTCTGACAAACATATGGCAAACAATGTGTTATATTCAAAAATGAGCATACTAAGATTTGAGTAAAGGGGAATTAAGTCTTCTTTGGATTTAGTGAAGATGACTGGAAATTAGATGAGCCAGATAGAAGGCTGTAGAGACATTATGGACTAATGAAAAGGAATTATCAACTACAGTGCCTATGTCCCTTAAAGCAGTGTTTGATTGATGCAATCCTGCTACTAATTATTATGGAGGTATCCTCCAAATACATTTAATTAGAAAAAAATCCGAGGTAGATTAGTAAGTGTAAATGTTTTGCTTACCAAAATGAACTATGCTACATTTTTCACATTTAAATTGAGCCCATAGTCCTTGTACTGATTGTTAACATGGTCTAAACTATAAGCATTCACCATACAACGCTGTCGCAAACAGCAATGTCGACTATAAAAAGACAAAAAGTCTAGGCAGTACTGAATCAAGCACACCCACTGTTCCAATTTGACTGGCAAAATGTTATAGAATAAGACGCCAAAAAACTATTCCTCTTCAGGAAAACGTCTGTCGAAAGAATCCACTCCACTGCTCCAAAGTCAGGAAATAGCAGTCATCAACTTCAATAGGATAAAAGCAGCTTTATTGACAAAAATAAAGTGAGCGCTTTCGCCGTTAGGCTTTTTCAAACTTTTACAACTTTTTCTTAAAAATGCACTTTTAAATAGACAATGCTGACCAATCACAGCTAAACTCATTGGCAAAGCTTAAAGCGCCACTAAAAGGTATATGTACCATATATTCAACGTGCAGTTAGATAAAATATTGTAAGGTAGTAAGGCAAAACTTACAATTCACATTAAATTTCATACATTTAGGCAAGTGTACTGATGCATGATGTATCAAAATAGAACACATTAAAATACATTTAAATACATTAAAGTTATGGCTTAAAAACATGACTTAAAAACTACTAAAAATTACAAGGGTGTGTATATATGCATGGAACGGCTTATGTCTCAGATGTGTGACCACATCAAATATACGTATGATACATGTTTATACAAGAAACATAAGGAATAATACATATAAGGAAATGTGCATAAATACTTAAAAATCATCTGGGTCTACGGACCCTTCTCCCTTTCAACACTGGTTTGATGTGTGCTTTGTCATTAAGTCCAGGTGGATCATCTGCTTTGCATCTGATGATCCACCTTAATTCACATTCTAAGGTCCTATTGATGATGTCGCCTCCTCTGTAACTTGGTATCAAGTGTTGTATGACAAAGAAAGTAAAAGTGTGTTCTGGGCCCAAAGATTTACAGTGCTTGGCTAGGGCATTGAACTCAGATCCCTTCCTTATATGATAATTATGTTCCCTGATACGGTCTTTCAGTGTCCTGTTGGTTTTCCCTATATAAAATGAAGGGCAGTTTACACACCTAGCTAAATACACCACATTTTTACTATTGCAAGTTGTATTAGTATTAAAGTAGTAGGTGTAACCTGTGACTGGGTGTATAAATGTTTCTTCTACATTAATGAAGCTACAATGGTTACACATACCACAGGGCAAGGTGTTCTTAGTCGTTCCTATCAAGGGTGGCTTATTCCTTACCGATCTGGGTTTACATAATAATTTCTTTAAATTGGGTTTGTTTCTAAAAGTCATCCTAGGTTTGGGTCCTACTATCCTGGCTATGTCATTGTCAGACAGCAGTATGTCCCAGCTTTTGTTAAAAATATTTCTTACCTCTTTTGTGTCTCTGGTATACGAGGTTATAGGCCTCACCCCCATTAAATTATTATCAGGTGCTATTTCTGTAGACATATCATTATCAGAAAAGTAAGGTCTAGCTTTGTTTGTCCGTAGATTATTGACTTCTGATATCACTTTTTCAATCATCATTTCATTATACCCCCTCTCTATAAACCTTTTCCTAAGACTATCTATTTCCTTATTATAAAGTTCATCCATAGGATTATACCTGGAGGCTCTTATAAATTGACTTTTTAATATATTATGAAAAATGTGTGCAGGATGCATACTTTCTCTGTTCAACAGTGTGTTCCGATGACACAATTTGCGATGGATAGATGTATTTAGTAGTCCATTGTCAAGTCTGAACACTTCTACGTCTAAGTATGAAATCCTATCTCTAGAAAAATTCATTGTAAATTTTAAAAAATCTGTGGATGAATTCATAAAACCTAAAAAACTCTGTAGCGCATCTGTGTCCCCAAACCAAATGAAGAAAAGATCGTCCACAAATCTGCGGTATAACCCCACAAATTCTTTAAACATGATTGATTTACAGAGGACACTTTCCTCCCAAGCGGCTATAACTAGGTTGGCGTAGCTATTGGCACAAGATGTGCCCATAGCTACGCCATCCCTCTGCAAGTACATTTGTTGACTATGTGTAAAAACATTATTTGTCAGTACTATCTCAAGGTATAAACTGATCAGCTCTATTTTATCTGCTGAAAAGTCAGAGTGCTGACGTAAATAGTCTTGGATATAATTTATACCCAATTCATTCGGTATCATCGTAAAAAGACTAACTATGTCCATAGTGACTAAAAAATATTGTTTATCTTCTCCCAAATCTTTGGTGTATGTATAAAGGTCTAGTAAAAACTGTTTACTGTCCCTTAAAATGTATTCATTTTGGTCTACCAATGGCCTTAAGTTGGACTCTACGTAAATGGAGACTGGCTCTGTGACCCACCCTTGCCCAGACACAATTGGTCTCATGGGTGGGTCATTGCAACACTTGTGTATCTTAGGCAGTCCTTGTATGACTGGAACTATTGGATTCTCAACTTTAAAATAATGATACAGTTCTTCAGTAATGCTTGATGACATGAGTAGGTCGTCAAGTGTGTAATAAACATCAAACACTTTCTGTCCAACTATCCCTTGATCTATTCTAACATAAAACTTGTCATCACTAAGGAGTTGAGTCATTCGTACATCATAATCCATAGTGTCCATCACTACGATTGGGCCACCTTTATCAGCTGGTCTGATGGTAAGTGTATCGTCCATCTTAAGGCCTTTTAAGGCTTGTCTTTGTTTATAATTTAAATTATATCTATATTTCTTGGAATGATGTGTATTAAAGTAACTATGTATATCATTCTCTAGCACCCTACCAAATACATCTAGTACCGGGTGTAATTGAGGGATATAAGTACTGTTGGATTTAAAGCATGGAACATGATTAAAATTCTCATTCAAGCCAAAATCCAATCTCAATTGTACATTTCTAGTAAATATCCTTGCATCAATTACTAGATCTGTAACATCATCACCACAAGTGGGTATGAAACTGAGTCCTTTATTCAACACAAACTTTTCATCTTCATTTAACACTTTACTAGAGAGATTGAATATCAACGTGGGGTTCTCTCCCACATTTTCTTCAGTGTAGGCCCATTGTATTCCTCTGTTGACCCTTTCCTTTTGTGTCTGCCCCTGCTTATTGATCGTTGTCTCTCTTTGTATTGCCCTTGTGCTATCGGGAAAGGGACATTAACTTTCTGTGTAGAATCATTGTTGGATTTATTCCCTACCATAACTTTTGGTCTCACTATCATCTCATGAGAGTTCCCTATATGTATTTCATCAGACGATACTCCATCCATATCTACCCTTCGCTCGGATGGTGTTACTGACCCCTGTGTGTTTCTCAGTGTTGGAGTGTTACTTATTGACTCAAAATGGTTAGTTCTCCCTGCTGGTTGTTGTCCCTGTGTCTCTTTAACACTATTGTCACTAACTTGTCGTGATGTATCATCAGATGTAGTTGTCTCCTTATGGTGGTCTCTTTCGGGTTGAGTTACAGTACTTGGTTCTGTTACCTGCGTATTGTTAAATGGAGCATTTCTAGGGCGGTTGGGTGCCATTGTGTATGTATTTCTATTCTGCTCCCTAGGCCAAGTAAATACTTGGTTGTTGGAGAAATCCCTAACATCCCTGTTAATCTTAACTTTTTTCTGTTCTATTAAACGTTTCTCAAACAAACAAACATCATCAATCACTTTTTCCACTCTATTATGCATATGCATATTAATACACTTCTTATTTACATTCTGGAAACAAACATTGACTTGATTTTTCAACAACTCTTCTTCTGGTGTATGGTAATCAATTAACAGTTGCATGTAGCTATTACTTAAACCAATATTTAACTGTTGCCATTTATAAAGAAGGTCAGGGAATCTATTCCCTGACGTGGGCATTTTTAAAATACGAAGCCCTCGTGGTACTATTTTCTTAGCAAGACATGCTTCAAAGTATTGTCTTTGTACCTGTATTTTCTTAAGCTTGATAAAGGCAACTTCTAAGTCTTGTAAGTCCTCTGTTATGTTCATATAAGAATCCGTGTTCGTATTATCAGTTGCTTGTAAATGCGGTTGATAGTCCAAGAGAGAATTTATATCTCCAGTTAAACAGGTTTGAAAACGGGAAAAACCCTTACTTGATACATCTTTATCTATAGTTACTGGGACGTATGGAAGTTCAACGTTTAAATTATTGACATCAGCCATATCCTCCTGTTGCTGTGCGGTTAAATATGCAATAAATAAACAAGTCACAGATATCACAGCACTCAGAAGGAAGTCCGACAGCGTGAAAACGGAAAAAATTGCCGTTTGCGACAGCGTTGTATGGTGAATGCTTTTAGTTATATTTTTTCAGTTATATTTTTTCCGTTCTCACGCTGTCGGACTTCCTTCTGAGTGCTGTGATATCTGTGACTTGTTTATTTATGGTCTAAACTATGTTGACGCAAATGAGTCAGTGGAAGATAATACAGGAACTCCCAATTTACTGTCATCTGCAAAAGTAAATAACCATAAGCCATGAGTATTAGTTATCCTGAAAGTCTGAGAAATAGATGCCTAATAGGGTATGGCTCAACACCAATTCCAGTGGTATAGCAGTGGTAACTTTCTTGCTTTAAGAATTATCACATGTGACTCTAACCACATGGGTTCTGTCAGAAATCTAGTTATCTAGTTACTGTACAAGATACAAATTTAGATTTGGATTTACAAATCTGTCAGTGCTGCTTGTCTGGGGAGTATTATCAAAGGCTTTGGCCAAGGCAGATATGCTGTATTTACTGTAAAACACTATCCACTGCTTCAGTTACTTTTTCAAAGAAACTAATGTGGTTAAAAAAAAGGACTTAAGTTTCACAAAGCTGAATTGACAAATGTCCAGGGATAAGACATTTTCAATGTCCTGATTAATTAGATCTGAGATAATATACTCCAAAGCTTTGCATACAAGTCTAGAGAGAGATTAATATGCCACTGTTTTCCTGGCTCTGTGGTTGGGCCACCCTTGTGTCATGGCATCACAATGACTGTTTGTTAGGCCTCAGAAATGTAACTAGTGGAGAAGCTTAGATTACAGAGCATAAGTATGTGTTCAGACATGCCGTATGTGGTACTAATAATCAAGCAACCTGGTTTATTATTGGTGCCTATGGATGAGGTGTTCTTAGCATTTGAGAGAGCTGAGAGAAATTGCTCCATATTAACTAAAATGGGTAGCTGGGATTGTGGAATGTGCAGAATAATTGTGGGTGGAGAAAAAAAGATTTTCACTAAATCTGTTAGCTAGGATATTAGCTACATCTTTTGAGTTAGAGAGTGCCATATTATTGCATAATAGCTCCAAATATTTCTGCATATTAGTTGTTAATTTTATGACATTTATTTACTTATTTATTTTATTTTACATTTGTTTACTGGGTTAATCCAACTGGATACATATCCATTTTCAGCGGAGACCCGGGGAGAAAAGCTCCACAGTAAAAGCAGGACTTGGACTTATATACAGATAAATTCTTGATAAAACAATTAATTAGAGACATAGATTAAACATAACAATAGCCGGTCAGAGACCTGGGGAGAAAAGCTCCACGTAAAAATCAATTCTTTGATTTGCATAAAGAAATAAATTCTTGCTAAATTAAATTAGTTCTTGATAACATGATAGGACGAGAATGACAATTTAAACAGCATAAGTTAAAAAGTCCAGTGATATATAGGAAAGTGAAAACTGGGCTACACTAGACAATATTGAGGATTACGATTGTAAGCTCAGAGGAGAAGGGTGAAGTTTTTATCCCATAAGTCGTTCATAGTAATTATGAGGGGAAGGCAGTCAGAGGAACTAGAGATGTTATAAACGTTATTATGGGGATCTAGTGGAAAAAAGAGAAGGGAGAGAGGGCAATAGGAAACTACAAGAGGGTGTTTGTGGACTTTTAGGATTAGTCAGGTTTAGTACAAGGACATAGCCAATGAGCTTTTAAGAATAATTTAAGATTACTTTTGACCTGGTTGAGAGAGGTAGTTAGTTTTAGGTTATTAGGAAGGGAATTCCATAGTTTTCCAATGGAATTAGCATAGAGAGCATCACCACCTAAGTTGTTAGATTTGGTAGTTTGTACCAGGGCACTATGTGAAGATCGGAGGCAGCTAAGATTGGTGTAGGGGGTTAAAAGTTTGTTCAGTGAGGGGGTTTTCTCTGGTTCCTTAATTATTTTGAATGCTTCAGTAAGTTGGCTAAGTTTGAGAAGATTAGGGAGTTCTAACCAGTCAATTTTCTTTAGGTTAATGCAGTGATGGGTACGGTACGGTTCTCCTGTAACGAATTTGGCAATATGGTTATAAGCAATGGAGAGTTTATTAAGCTCAGTTTTGTTGTGGAAGGAAAGTACCGGAGAGGCATACAGTAGGGTGGAGAGGAGGTGTGTACGTGCTATGGTTAGTTTGGTATTGGGAGTTAGAAAGTTCTTAATTCTGTACATGGAACCAAGTTTCTTGTTTACTGTCTTTATAGTTTGACTGATGTGCAAGTCAAATTTGAGTTTGTGATCTATAATGACACCTAGTAGTTTGGTGTTGGTAACAGGCTCTATGATGGTGCCATTAGTGGACTGAACATGGAAGGTCATATTATTAATGAGTGAAGGGTGTTGCCCTAAGGAAGTAGTTGAGGAGGGGAAAATTAATAGTAACTTGGTTTTGTTGGATTCAGGATAAGTTTCCGTTCTGTGAACCATTTTTCAACCGCAGCAAAGCAGTTTTGGGTGGCTATCTGGAGATTATAGAGAGAATCGTCAGAGCAGATTAGTGTGGAGTCATCTGCATATTGAATGCAGGTGGCTTTGGGGATGACTAAATAGAGATCATTTATGAAAATGGAGAAAAGAAGGGGACCAAGTATAGAGCCTTGGGGAACACCTGTGGTGTTAGGTAGTAAGTGAGATAGCTTGCTTTGCCACTGGACTGCTTGTTGTCTATCTGAGAGGTAAGCATTAAACCAGCTTAGGGCTGAGTTGTCAAGATGAAGGGTTTCGAGGGTGTGGAGCAATAGTTGATGGTTGACCATGTCAAAGGCTTTTGACAAGTCCAGAAAGAGAGCAGAAGTAATTAATTTGTTATTACGGTTACAGTTGACTGAGTCAACAAAGGAGAGGAGGGCGGTAGTTGTACTGTGATGGGGCGAAAGCCATGTTGAGTTTTGGACAAAAGATTGTTATGGGTAAGATAGTATAGGAGTTGCTTATGAACACACCTTTCCATTATTTTTGCTATTGGGGACAATATAGCTATAGGTCTAAAGTTTGAAATTTCCGTGGAGAAGCCACCCTTGTGAAGTGGGATGACATATGATATTTTCCAAAGAGAGGGAATTGTAGACTCTGTTATAGTTCTGTTTATCAAGATTGAGATAGGGTAGGCTATAACATCTGATGCTATTTGTAAGTATTCAGCCGGGAGACGATCGGCCGATAGGCTGGATGGTTTAAGTTTCTTCAGTAGGCTTCTGATATAGGAGGTGGATATTGGTTGAAGGTTAAAGGCGGTTGGAGATTTACCAGTAGCATTAGCTATGGAGGAGGAGGAAGAAGGTAACTGGCTGGCTAGGGACTGGATGGTTTCAGTGAAAAAAGAGTTGAACGTATTAGCTATTTCTTCAGGATCTTTACCAGTAAGTTTCGCGGGGGTAGGGGTGGAAAGTTTCCCAGAATGAAGGAGGTTGTTAAAACCTGCCCAAAACTTCTTTGGGTTATTCTGATTTTTGTCCTGGAGGTGACAGTAATAGTTCTTTTTATCCTGGGTGATATCTGATTTTGTAGAATTTCTAAGTTGTTGAAATTTAATGCGGTCTAGGGGTGCTTTCGTGGTTCGCCACTTGTCCCATGCCTTGTCTCTAATCTTAATTTTTGATTTGGTTTCTTTGGTTAGCCAAGGTGCTGTGCGGATCTTTGATCTGATAAGACGGTTTGGTGCATGAGAGTCCAGTATCTTTAGGAATGTCTCATTGAAGTAACCCACACTCTCGTCTAGGGGAAGTGTTTTTAACATGGACCAGTTACACAATTTG